>NW_007050357.1:165772-184661 GCF_000164805.1 Carlito syrichta
CCAGTCCACTCACCTCAGCCTCCCAAAGGCGCGGGATGACAGGCTGAGCCACCGAGCCCGGCTACAAGACATTGTTAAAAGGAATACTGAAGAGCACAATAATTTTTACACTGATTACCTATTTAAATATTTTGGAAATTCTTGGTTAAATATGACATTAAAATAAATTGTTTCTGTTTGTATTAGATAATACTTGTTTAAGGTATTAAAACACAGAATAATACTTTATATTGTTTCTGGATTTATTTTCTTAAGTGGAAAAATGAAAACTTAGGGATGGGATTGATAGACTCCAACACTTCACGGTGATGGTAGCTCTCAGGAGGGAGGCCAAGCGTTTGTGTCTGGTGTTGAAATCAAAGTAAAATATAGAGATGAATCTCTAACACTTTATTTGGGAAACAAGAGTTACATTCAGGGCATACGCAGATGGGGTGGTCTTCAGTCTGTGCAAAGAACAAAGAGAAGGCTGGGAATTTTTTGTGAGAAAGAAACGTCAGGTACCACTTTGAAAGACAGCTCATTGGTATTAGTAAAGTTTTAGGGAGCTGACAAGCTCTGATTATTGAGGGCAGTGGTAGGTAAAACCAGTCTTAGTGACATGGTGATTGTTTCAGCAGCTACTAGGTAAAACTGGCCTTTAGGTGACACCAGGCCCTTTCAGCATCTGGGCTTGTGGAAAATTTAATTCGTGGAGCAGGTGCTATGTGTCCAGAGGGCTTTTTCTCCTCAGCCCTTCAACTCTGATTTAGTTGAGTATGACAGGAGTGACCCAGTTTGTATAGTCAACTTTCACAATGCCTTAAAGATGGTTTCTACTGTAATTTGAAGTTTGTATTTATTTTTTAAAAATCTGGAACATGATAGTGGGGTGTTAGATCTTTTTTTTTTTTTGTCTTGTTATAATTTCATTTGTTACCCTTAAAGCTTGTAATCCGTCTTCTGCAAAATGTGACCAGATCAGTTCATTTATGTATGGTTTAGTTATTTATCAGTTTTATATGAAGTTTACTCAAAGAATTGTGACTTTTTCTCCTTTGTACACAACACAATGCTTTTGTTTTAAAAAAAAAAAAAAAGATGAAATTAAACACTGATTTGTTGCATACTAGGATCTTTTCTAGGCCCTGGGAATATACGAATGATTAGGAGAGAGTCCTAGCCTTTTTGGAGTTCACTGTCTTGTAGGGCACACAGCTTAACAAGACATGTTACATGGCTCAATAAAATTAGAAAGTTCAGACGTGGCACCCAGGAGGAAATGGCTCATCTCTGGCAAGTAGAAAGGATTCCTGGAGTTGGGACATGTTAATTCTCACTGCCAAATTTAAAGTATCTCTTCAGTGAATCTATTTGTTGACACAAATTTTTATAACAACCATGGTTCATTATTTATACAAATTTTTGTATTCAGGGCAGATATAAGACTCCTTGCTTTAAGTTTAAGTAACAGTTGAGGTTGAAATCAGGTTTGCTTCAAGCTTACACAGTTTGAGAGTTCTTTAAGAAAAAGCATATAAATATGAATGCAAACTTCTATGCACACCTTTATCAGGACCTGTCCAAGTGAGGGACACTGAAGCTTAAATCCCTGTCCCATCTACTCTAAAATGCACACATAACTTTTATACTTTTTGTTATTATGCTTTTTAGTTTTATAATTCTTACTTGATTCTTTTTAAAATCTTGAATGTTACCTTTTATGATTTCTAATTCTTTAATAAAATTTAAAGGCTTGACTTTTTTCCATGAAAATTGTACAAGCATAATGGTTTTTAGACTATGTTTTTTGTTTGTTTGGGTTATAGTCTCACTCGGTTGCCCAGGCTGGAGCAGTGGCACACTCATGGCCACCCCAGTATCGACCCACTGGGCTCAGGCGATTCTTCTGCCTCAGCCTTCCAAGTAGCTGGAACTACAGGCACACGCTACCACACCCAGCTAATTTTTTGATTTATTATAGAGATGAGGTCTCACCAAGTTGCCCAGGCTGATCTCGAACCTGTGGGCTCAGGCAGTCGTCTCACCTCAGCCTCCCAAAGTGCTGGGATTACAGGCTTGAGCCACCGCGCCCAGCCTAGACTGTTGTTAAGTTTGTCTATTGTTTTGCTAGCTCTGATTTGTACTTGACTCTTTTTGCATCCATTATTTTTGCCTGTTAGCTGCTCATCTTATTTTAAAAGGTAATGTAAAAAATTTGCAGCACTGAATGACGTGATGTTCCTACAAAGAGGAGCTTCATGTCCTCTCAGGTGCTAAAGGGTGCTGATAGTCCTGAACCAATGCTTGACGATTTCTGAACCAACCAGGTGATTCTAGTCCTTACCCCACTTTTTGGCTCTGCTTCCTGGAGTCCTATCCCAGAGTAGGAGGTGTTTTCCTGGGCTTACCACTGTTAATGTATCCTGGACTCCAACCCTAGATCCAGGTGACTGCCAAGCCTTCAGCGCTTCCTGTTCCTATTTTAAGCTACCGGCTGTAACTACTACTATAATACTAAAATGGCATCTGCATTCTGGTACTATCCATGATCTAAAATTTTGCTCAGCATATCTCTATGGCTTCTGCCTTGATTTTGTTCTCATCAGAACATGAGTTGTACAAAAAGCAGGTGTAGCTTTCAGATAATGCCGGAGCTTGTTCTGGGTACAAAATTATTTGTAGCTATCTACCAAGATAGAGTGTTACTAATCTTCAAAAAGAAACTCAACATAGCTTAAAATCTCCAGGATCTAAACAAGAATTCTTGGGACATTCCCTTGCTCAGAATCCAGCTGGATTGGAATGAGATGTTCTCAACCACTTTAGGGAAGTGTTTGGGTGCAGGAGAACCATTGTGACCAACAACCTTCTTTTTAATACACCAGAATAAAATGTTGCTTATCACTGATGCACTTCCATTTTAATTTTTTAAAAAAATCTACTCTGTATGCTGCAAATGATTTTCTACAAAAACTACTTTGCGGGTATTATCTTCTAGACCTAGCCTTAGTGTCATAGCAGATCTGAATATCTGTATAATCGGCTAGTAACAACTATAACGTTCTTGTTCAGTATCTGAAGCTAATAATCAGAGTACTTTCAGAGAATTTCTTCATATCTTCTGGAAACATGAAACAAAAATGAATTATATTAGCATTCTGTAAGAACATAAGGTCTGATTGGTTCTAAAACTTTTCAGTTCTTCTCCTGAAATCTATCCAGAACAAAGAAAATAAAAACAAATTCATAGAAATGGAAGTTTCAGCAAATAGCTGATTTTCAGAACTCCAAGATTATATGAGAGTGCTAAAATAGGCAAGGGAGACAGAAGCGGTGGACAGCACACCCACAGACGAAGCCAAGAGAGCACTGGAAAAGCACTGGAAGTGGCAGTGAGTCTAGAGGTGGCTGTATCCTAAGAACAAATTTCTGTAAACAAGGCTGGGGCCAGTGAGGGTCCAAACACTGGGGAGGGAGAGAGAAAAGGACAGAAAGTGTCCAGTCAGAGATAGCAGATCTTAGCACTGGTGAAATAACTCTAAAAACAATGACATCATCCTGGAAGGCAAGGCCTGTGTCCCTGCAGCCTGTGAGTAAATCAGGAAGCTCAGGCTTTGTGTAGAAGCCCTACAGAACCAGGTTAGGCCCTGAGAGGCAGAATAGGTGTGGTTGTACAGTTGTCATATTTTAAGGAAAGAATCTTTTACAAATACAACAACAGAGGAGGGAGCCCACAAGAGATGCATTTTGTAGAAAACGGATTCTTCTTCCACCTCTTGTTAATAGTCCAGGAAAATTCAACTAGTTCAAATATGAGGATTATAAAAGTCCTATGTAAAACCTCAGAAATAAGTAACAATAAGTAAACTGAGAGTAGCACAATTTTGCTACGGAATATGGAAATTTACCAGAAAATTGTTGCCATAAAACAAATTTATAACTTAACATTCCAACATGGATTTGAAAAACATAAGCAATCACAGCTATAAAGAAAAAAAATCACAAAAAGTAATATATTTAAAATTAAGGAGCCAGACAATGGGTCATTAATATTTAGTTTTTAAAAATAATAATATATTCAAAGAATTGATAATTTTGGAAGTGTGTAGTAAAGAATTAATGTTACCTAAAGAGAGGTGGCTTTTGCCCTCATATCCTGAGAGGTTATCTCCAGAAAGAGTGGCTTTGTTTACCTGGAGGACTATGGCCCCATTGGGTGGTCTAACAATGTGGTTTATGACATGGGCTTTGGGCCATGAGATAACACCTCTACCTTCAGAGGGGTTGAATACTAAAGTTTAGCCACATGGGCAATCAGATACTTATCCATGATTGAGCCCCAATAAAGACTGGCCACTAAGCTCATGTGCGCTTGCCTGCTTGACAATATTCTGTGTGTATATCACACATTGTTGCTGGGGATGTAATGCTATCCAGCAGTCCACTGGGGAAGAACACTAGAAGTTCACGGTTGGGAATGTCCTGGGCTGATCTATGCACCAATCCCCTTGGCTGACATTAATCAGGATCCTATTGTTCTAATAAATCATAACTGTGAGTTTAACAGCTGAGTTCTCAGAGTCCTTCAAGTAAATTGTCAGACTTAAAGTGTTGGAATCCTGAACTCTTAAGTTGGTGTCAGAAGTGAAGGTAGTCTCTTGTAGCTCCCCTAACTTTGCAGGACATTTTAAAAGATTTGTCACAATATATCATCAGATTTTCTAAGTCATGCCTTCTTAAAGAGTATTTTATGTCTGGATACAACAGACCTTGTTGAGTGGATGGATATGTGAACTACCTACTATTTGGTTAATTTTTGCTTTTAATACTAATCATTCTTGCTACATTTACTTTAATGCTATGTTAGCTTTAATGTGGATAGTACATTTGGTCCATAAAAAGATGTTTTTCGTGTGTGTGTGAATGAGGGTGAATTAAAGACATTGCTAAGTAAAAAGACAAAGTAATTATGTCTATTTTTGCCATTGGTCCCTAAAATGTATTCAGTCCAGCTAAAAGTCACTTCTGTGGCCCACAACAGTGACTTTAGAATATGGATATAATGAGGAATTAACTTTTTTCCATTATTTTTCTATTCATATATTATGTTCTGTCCCCTCAGGCCACTCTCAACATCTCCCATTCCACAGAGCCCCACTGCCCTTCTCTCCTGCTCAGCAGAACTCAGCCCTGGCTAAATCCAGTCTTAGTTGACTCCCTTCTTCCGCAGTGCTTCACTGCAGGCCCCTCTGCTCATCCTTAGCTAGTTTTGAATCATCAGTACTTCTCTGACCTCCCATTCCACCATCTATCCACCTCATTTCCTCTGCAATGTAACAGAAAATTAAGGCTAATAGAAATTCCGAAATTGTCTTGCATCTAGCAACAAAATGATCTGTATTCATACAAACTTTTGCCTCTTCAGTGGAAGGGGGACAGATCCTTTCATTTGTATTCTGGATTTCCTTACTTCTCATCTGCCTAAGTTTTATGTTCCTTTAATTATCTTCTCCTCCATCTCCTCCTATATCTTCAGTCTCTTCCTACAACCTTCAAATTGTTACCGTTTCTCCCATGTTGAATACCCCCATACAAGCCAATCCTCTCCCTTAACTTTAGGGAGTCCTCTAGATTTTTTTCCTAAGCCCTCTGGTTCCCTTAATAGCCAAGCTCCTTAAAAGGCTGGTCTACACCTATGAGGGGGGAGACCAAAAAAACCCCCCAGAATTTATAAAAAATTGTATATTTATTCAATTGTAAGTTTATGTATAAACTTCACTCGCCTTCAAAGTACTCTCTGATGCAATGCAACCTATCGAGACGCTTTTTCCACTGCTCCAAACCGTTTTTGAACTCATCAATTTTGATGTCTTTTAGTGTTTCTGCCTTTTTTTGTTTCACTTCCACATCTGCAAAACATTTCCCTTTGAGGACTTTTTTCATCCAAGGAAGCCAAAAAAAAAAAAAAAAAATTGGTTGGGGCAAGATCAGGTGAACAGGGAAGGTGGGGCACGCAGGTCATGCAATTTTTTGGTCAAAAACTGCTGAACACTCAGTGAGGTGTGGGCAACCGTGTTGTCACAGTGGTCACCTGTTTGCCACAACTCAGGACGTTTCTTCTGCAAATCGTTATGCAACCTTCTCGGAACTTCCAGATAAAATCTGTGGGTTAAGCCGGGCTCCGTGGCTCAGCCTGTAATCCCGCGCCTTTGGGAGGCTGAGGTGAGTGGATGGCCTGAGCCCGCGGGTTCGAGACCCGCCTGGACAGCGAGACCTCATCTCTACAATAAATCAAAAAATCAGCCGGGCGTGGTAGCGCGCGCCTGTAATTCCGGCTACTCGGAAGGCTGAGGTGGAAGGATCGCCGGAGCCCAGCAGGCGAGGAGCGGCCACTGCACTCCAGTCTGGGCGACAGAGTGAGACTCCAACTCAAAAAAAAACAGAACAAAACAATAAAAACCGTGGGTTCTTAGAATACTTACCTAGTGGCGGAAGCCTGTACTACAAGAGGCCTGCCCTCTCAAAGATATCACATATGCTTTCCTCCTGCTGCCCTCATCACTTAATTGGGCTGTATACTGTTGATCCTTCAAACCTAACTCTGCATTCACCTTATTTCTGGAAGCGTCCTCTTAGAAATTTGAGGGGACCACCTACATAGTACTAGTACTCCTGAGTTTTGGACCCATTTTTGGGTAAGACCAAAGAGTAAGGCAGGTGGAGGGCCGCGGCATCGCCTTTATCTTGACAAAGCCAATGCTGGGGAATGGGGAAGGCAGCTCCCCTCTTGTAGGCAGTAGGGTGAGCCCTGGGAACAGCTAGACCACCCCACTAAGTCACAGGAGAGCTGGGAATCACAGCCCCCGCCCCGATCCCTCATGGCACAGAACGGAGCAGACGTGCAGGGTGGGAGGGTAAGCTGACTTCCCCCAAGGAGAGGGGCTGGAAGAGAAACGCCTGCTTTCTCTACAGGTTCACCAGTCGCAAGTCCCACACCTTTGCAGGGCCGGAGGGAGGGAGCCTAGTGAGGTGAGGAGGCGTTTCCCCACCCTCCTCATCGTTCTGGCGGTTTTCTTCCACAAGCCTGCTGTGCTTAAACAGGAAGCCTCCGCGGGAGGAGGACAGTTTTAGTTTCGCCTCCACTGTCTTTGAGAAGCCCACCCCCTCAGTCCGCATCACCACTCCTCTGTGAACAAAACAGGAGGTGTGGCACTGTTCCCCCAGAACACTCCGAAATGGACCAAAACAGGACATTTAAAAATCAATTCCAGCAGGGCTCGGTGGCTCAACCTGTAATCCCGCGCGCCTTTGGGAGGCTGAGGTGAGTGGACTGCCTGAGGCCACGGGTTCGAGACCCGCTTGGGCAAATTGGCGAGACCTCATCTCTACAATAAATCAAACAATCAGCCGGGCGTGCTAGCACACTCCTGTAATTCCGGCTACTTGGAGGGCTGAGGCGAAAGAATCGCCGGAGCCCAGCAGGTCGAGGCTGCGGTGGCCGGGAGTGGCCACCGCACTCCAGTCTGGGCGACGGAGTGAGACTCCGACTCAAAAAAAAAAAAAAAAAAAATCAATTCCAGGCTACTCTGTGCTCAAGGCTGGAAATTCACTCTCTACTTCCTCCCTCAAATTATATCTAGTCACATTGTGCAACAACAGTAAGCAAGAGAGTCTTTAATGGTTTCAAATTAAAACATAAAGTTACTTCAAGAATAAAATGTAAGAAGTCATTTCAAGAATAAAGTACTAACAGTACACAGATGTGTCGCATGTAAATACAAACCACTTCCCATGATCAAATTTCCAAGGAAAAGTTGAAGGGCAAGTTAAGTCCCCTGCAAGTCAAGCCCTAATCTTTAAGAGACAGTTCCTCCAATGCCCTAACAAAGTCAATCTGTGCACCTACCTAGAGACTCTCGGTAGGTAGTTTCCCAGGTCTTCATTCCTTTTGAGGAGTCATTCCAGCCTGCTCTTTGCGATCTTGCCCTTTGTCTTCTGTTAGACTCCTCTGGGCCTCAATCATTTTTCTGACATTAACCATGAAGACATTTTCCCATTTCCTAGGGCTTTCTTTAAGGACAGTTAGATACAGGTGTATGCCAGTCTGTCTTGGACTTCAGATTTCATTCCCATTTCACATCTTTCTTATCTGCCCCTACAAAAGCTCTCTCGAAGAGGTTAGTCTCTTAAGAAAACCTTTCCCTTCCTCAAGTGCAATCAGCCTGTCATTTATTTCGTTTTTCATTCCATTACACCTGCTCTGAAGATGACTGAAGCACACATTTCAAGCCACCCTAGCTTCTGCTTGATTTCCTGAGCACACCTGATCTCTAGAGACCATATTCCAAGCACAATCTTTTCACCTGCCTTCTTAGCCTTTGGCTTTGCAGGAATTTCATTGAGCTGTTTCTCTACTGCAACTCAAATGATGTAGCCTTTATAATAAGAATACCTATTATTTGTTAATAAAACCACTCCCTTTCTATGAGTGCAGCTACAGTTTGAGCTTAAGATGACAGATAAAGCCATGGTGGGAACAAATGAAACTAACAAAACTAACAGGATGGAGAGTGACCCTTAAGAACCTGTGAGTAAGCCACAGGAACTCAATAAGTTAGTACAATATATACATAGTTTCCTCCTTTGGCCCTAGAAGTGGACCAAAATAATATGCACATGGATAGGATTTAGCTTATCCACACTAACTAGGCCTGCCAGTAACAATTTAAAGCTAAAACATTAGTGCTTTATAACACACATGAAACTTGGGTACAGATTAGTCCTCACCTGCAGAACTACGCAGTATACGCAGCAAATAATTGATCTCTCAAGTCTGATGAGTCTGTGTAGGAAAAGACTATCTTTTCACTATGATCATATATTTTTTTAAATCAGGGCTTTCACATCAAACAGAAATCTCATTCTGTAGGGGCTGCATGCCCACAAGAGGGTTAAAGTGTGGCTATATGCCTGGAGGCTGGTATCTGCTAAGGTCCTCTTGCCTTGTATTTGCTGAGGTCTCTGAAGGCTTTGTAGACTGCTGAGCCTAGTGTGACGTATAAATCAGGGGTTTTGCTTGCTTTTTAGGGCAGCCAGCAAGGCCCACCTGGGTTTTCTTTTTGAGGTGGAGTCTTACTCCGTCGCCCAGGCTGGAGTGCCACCCCAGTGTCGACCTGTTGGGCTCCAGTGATCCTTTTGCCTCCGCCTTCCAAGTAGCTTAAGGTGTGCGCTACCATGCCCAGCTAATTTTTGATTTATTGTAGAGACGTGGTCTCGCCAAGTTGCCTGGACTGGTCTGGAACCCATGGGTTCAGGCAATCCATACGCTTCGGCAATCCAAAGTGCTGGGATTACAGGCTGAGCCACCGAATCTGGCCCCACCTGGGTTTTCTCGAGCTCCTCTGCTTTTGAGAGGCACTCTCAAACATTCATGCATGTTTGCGTAAGGCTGGCAGAACCCTCTAAAAACAACTATTTGCCTATTATCATAAATCTCAGTAGTCCACCAAAGTGAAAGAAACTGCAAGACCTAAGGTTTAAAGACACGCTCAGAAAGCACAGCAGTTAAAACCAAACTGTGTGACTGTAAAGCCGTGCCAGATTGCAGAATAGAAGCCTCGAAGACCAAGGTCAAGAATTCATATGGTTTGTGCTTACTAAAGTACTACAAAAACTTAAAGCTACATACACAGCTCACTCCAAAAGTGTCAACTCCTCTTTGCTGTCCAATCCACCTCCTTGCTGTTGCCTTATGTCTTGACGATTTCAACCAACGCACCAGACTATTATGGCCTTCAGGAGGCCCATTAAATAATATGAAGCAATTGAGAAATAAGAATAAAGACATCACATATACGGACTATCTCCTCTATTACTGATGAAGTGGATATTTGAGAACCGACTAATTCAGCAGGCAAGCGCAGAATTAGAAAGATTAGTCTTCCAATCAAAGGCCAGGCCCACATTGAACTTTGAAAAATAAGGCATGGGTGAAGAGAATAGAATGTGTAGAATGTGTAGTTCTTGAAGGCTACTTGCTCCTAAGAGAAAAGGGAGGAAATGGCAGGGCTGTACGTATCTAAGTTCTTTTCCCGAACTCAGTATTTAGACAATCTACTCCAACTCCCTCGTGAGTTTTGAGCTATGACAAAAGTTGTTTGTACATTTCAGTGTTTGTTTGCCAAACTATGTTTACACATGCATATGCATTTCTGTGGATGTACACCTAGAAGTAAAATTGCTGCGCCATAAGTATGTATATGACTCGCTTTAGTAGATGCCATCAAATGATTTTCCAAAGTGGTTGTAACAATTTCAACTCTCACCAGCGGTGTATGAGAGATGCTCAACATCCTTGCCAACACTTATATGGTTGGTTATTTTAAAGTTTTATCCTTTCTGGTAGTGTGTGGGGGTATCTCATTATGGTTTTAATTTACATTTATTTGACTGCTGATGTTAAACATTTTCATATGCTTATTGGCCATTTATACATCCTCTTTGTAAAATGTCTGGTCAAGTCTTTTTGGCCATTTAAAAAAATGATATACTTTTTGTATTGATTCATAGGTGCTCCTCATATTTTCTGGATGTGAGATACTTATATTTTGGCATGTTTGAAGAAATGAAAGGTAGTTCTCTATAGCCATAGCACCAGAGACAGGAAAAGGGCAGATTGTACATCCACAACGATAAGGTGTTGGATTTTATGTGGAATGGCAGAACACTGCAGGGTCTGATGCTAGAATGTGATTGAGCTGACTTATGTTTTGAGAAAAGGGAGTGTTAGGACCACGAGCTCCTGGAATTAGGCAGACCAGTTAAGAGTTAAGAGTCTATTGCTGGTAGACTGGGCAAGAAATTATTGTGGCTTGAGCTTGAGTGAGGATAGCATAGATGGAGATAAGTAGAGAGTTTCAAAATATATTCTGGAAGGAGAACAGAGGATGTGTTTTTTGAATGTGGCTGAGCCAAGCAAAATGGTCATGCAAGAGAAGACCCTGTGTGACTGAATACACTAATTTCACTCGTAACTGAAAGGTAACTCACGACATCCTTCTTGGCAGTAGAGCCCTCCTGAGCTTGAGGTGTAAGTTTTAAAATATCAAAATTAATAATGAAGGAGAGAGCACAGGCAGAGAGCTGGGGGGGGGGGAACTGTGGTCCTTCTTTAGTCAGAGGAAAATCGAGAAGGATTAAAAGTAGAGTGAGCAAAAACTGCTCATCTTGGTTTTCTGATGTTACTAAAATGAAATAATATACTCCAGAAATAAACTACTTGTCCTGAAGTTGCTACACAAAAGAAAATGCTATTTAAAAAATTATTAATCACTGGCTGCAAATGAGAGGAGACCCCCCCAAAATAATTTATTTACTAAAAATTGTATATTCTTACAGGTTTAAACTTCAGTCACCTTCAAAATACTCTGATGCAATACACCCATTGAGGTGCTTTTTCCACTGCTCAAAAGTTTTTAAACTCGTCCATTTTGATGCTTCTGCCATTTTTTTGTTTCACCTGTTTCACATCGGCAAAATGTTTCCCTTTGAGCACTTTTTTTCATCCAGGGAAACAAAAAAATAGTTGTTTGGACGAGATTAGGTAATAGGGAGGGTGGGGCACCGGGGTCATGACATTTTTGGTCAAAAACTGCCGAACACTGAGTGCGGTGTAGGCAGGTGTGCTTGTAAATCACCCATTATGAAATGGGCAAAGGTGTTGAAAGAGTCTCCAAAAAAAAAAAAAATTCACTGAAGACAAATGCAGCTTCTCATAACAATGCTAGCTGGTACACTGATGTCGATGGGTTCCTAGAACACTTAGTGTGAGAAGCCCGGACTACAAGGAGCCCGCTCTTCACAAGATAATTCCAGGTTGTTTGGGGGTTCCCCTCACATACCAAAATACCTGTATAACACCATTACTATGAGTTTATTTTCCTGACATAATAAGAGGTCTAAAAGAAGATGGCTGCTGGTGTTGGTTCAGTAGTTCGATAATGACAGGGTTGGCATCTATGATTTTCTTACCTTTCTCTCATGCTACTGAGAGTAGCATTCTCATGATAGGTTTGGACCAGCAACAATCTATCAACAACTTGTTTATAAGCAAGGTATTCTTTTAAAGAAAGAAGATATTGGTTTTTGGGTAGGCAATTAACTGAGTTCTCTACAACAATCTAGATTTAGGAATAATATTGGACAAAGAAATAGGATAAAACCATGCTACTTTATGCTTTTCAAATAGATGAAAATTTTTCAGAAGTTAGCAGAAATGAGTTATTGATTTTAATTACGGATTTAAACATATTGTAACTGTTAACCTAGAAAACAATATGATCAGGTATTAATTAAATTGAAAAATTCATCCAGTAAGGAATTGAGCCTATGACATATGCATAGTACTGTGCTAGGCTGTATGAGAGATATAAAAACGTGATTTACATCCCCTGCTTTCAAGAAACTTCTAAACAACAATTCTTAGCATGACACTTTCTATTGTATAAAACTCTTTCATAGGTGTTATTTCTCTTGAAGTTCCTAAGTCTGTGCATTAGGCAGAAGAAAGATGTGCCTGAGAGTAGCACATCCTGGTGATCCTTGCCCATGTCTCTCTGGTGTCCCTTTCTTGGCCTGGGGGCCTTCTCCCGAGGCGTGGAAGGCAGCTTCCGTCCCTGTGTGGTCAGGGCAATTTGAAGTGCCTGGTAATCAACAACCTCCCTCCTGCCCCAGCAGCCTTCACCCAGTGACTGGCAGGACTGTTCCACATATACCTCAGTTCTCTTGGCCCTGGAATGGAGTGGCTTTTGAGGCCTGTGTTTTATACCATTTCCCTGTTTTCCAAGAGACTGTGTTCCAAGCATGACTAGTGGCAGCTGGCTTGATACCACACCCTGCCCTGACGCTTTCCCTTCTTTGTCTCACTTCCCCATCTCCTACTGGTGTTTCCTGCAACCCTTAGATAAACGATGCACACTGAAATCCGCGTCTCAGGGTTCTAGTGGGCATTTCTACCAGGCTACTTTCCCTCATACCTGCCCTTCAGCTGAAGTACTTGGTTCAATGGTTAGGCATGTGATTTAGGTCAAGCCAGTTGGAATCATTCCTGGGGAATTTTGTCAATCTGAAACGGAGAAAGGAACTCTCTTCCTTCTTCTGTTTCATTTTGTTTGTGCATCATTCTATCTCCAGTAGAAGACTGTCTGGCACAAAGTAGGAACTTAATATCTGTAGACTACTTAATGAATCCAATCCCTAGATTTCTTTGCTGCTAACATGCACCAGTCCTAGTTGCTGCTGAAAGGCTGTTATCATAGCATATCACAGTGTCACAGCACAGTAGTCGTTGAGAGCCTGGACACAGGAGCCAGACTGCCTGAGATGTGAACTCTGCCACTTGCCTGGTGTTTGTGCTGATTATGTGTCTGTTGTCTCCCAGTGCTGTTCTCATTCTTTTACTCTCTCCTCTATGTCACCGGGTACTGGAATCCTAAAAAGCATTTCCCAGACTTGCTTGTCAGTTGATTTCCAGCTTAGTTCTGCTAGTGGGAGATCAGAACGCACGAGGAGGGAGGGCATTTTTGCTTTCCTGCTGGCTCTGAGCCTCAGCAGTGCTGGGCTCTATCGCCCTGGCTCCGGCAGTGGCCACAGCAGGGTAAAGGCTGCAGGCTTCCTGCAAAACAAGAGCTCTAAGAACACAGCAGCTGTGTTCTGAAAGCCCCAGAAGTGTTGAACTGGGGGTTTGGGGTAATACTACTTCCCTTTTGTTCTCCCAGTGCTTGGATGATAGTTCTTGCTCAGTATCAATAATTAAAAAGTGCCCTTTCCTCCTCCAGCCCTTCCAGGGAATTATAACAATTCCCTGAACAACTGAGGGAATAACATTCTCTCTGAAATACCCAGAGTGTTATTTGCTTTACTAACTGAACACTGACTAACGCTGTGACTTGGGCAATTAACTTACTCCCTCTTTGCCTCAGTTACCTCTGTAAAACAAAGATTAAGATAGTATGCTTACCTCATTGGTATTATTATGAGGAATAAATGAGTTAACATTTTTAGAGCAATTAGAATAGTTTCTGGTACAAAGTAAACACTATTTTGGCCGGGCGCAGTGGCTCACGCCTATAACCTCAGCGCTTTGGGAAGTTAAGGTGGAAGGACTGCTTGAGCCCAGGAGTATGAGATCAGCCTGGGCAACAAACACAGTTAGGTCTCGTCTCTACAAAAAAAAAAATTAACTGAGTATAGTGGCACATGCCTGTAGTCCCAGCTACCTGGGAAGGGGTGCTGAGGCGGGAGGATGGCCGAAGCCCAAGAAATCTAGGCTGCAGTGAGCCATGATTGTGTCACTGCTCTCCAGACTGGGCAGCAGAGTGAGACCTCTACTGAAAAAAAACCAAAAACAAAACAATAACCAAAGTAAACACCATGTTCGTTAAATAAGAAATACTGTGTATTATACTCTATTGTTAAATACATGGGCCTGAGCCACACAGCTTATAACATCTAACATCTGTTCCCTGCATTTATCACTGTGCAGTCTGCCCTGGACTCTCTCCTTGCCATTACAGCTTATCATGGTCACTTTTCTCCCTGGTCCTTTTATGCCTCTGTATTTTCAGCTGCTGACCTCTTCTGTCATAAAACACACATGCTTACATGCTTTCACAGTGGCTTTCTCTCACTTGCTTTAGGCATACGAGTAATATAAGATTTTTGGAGGTCTATAGGTATAAATGGTTTTATGAAGTTACTGTATTTTGGGAAGCTGTAGTGGTTGGAGGGGCGTGCGTGCGTGATAGGGAGCCACAGTGGCAGTGAAAACAATAGGTTATAATAAACCCAGAATCTTCAGCATGTGATGTCAAGGACCTCCTGTGGGAGAAAGACTTGAGAAATACAGATTATATTGGTTAAATCCAATTCACATTAAGATTATTTCACATTTGTATGGAGTTATTTCACTGTCTTCTGTTTTTGGATTTTGAGGATAGATTTGTTTTGGATCTTTATTCAGCAGACTCGAATTTCTAGGGTTACAATTAGTCCATTCCCAAGATTCTTGAGACCCAAACCACAAAAACAAACAAAATGTGGGAATGAGACAGGCCTAGAGGCGGTGGAATAGACAAAATTCTGCTGTGTCTGTGCAAGGGTTGGATCATTGTCTAGAAAATTGGTTACAGAAATTCTAGAATGACTGTTGGAATTTTCAACAAAGTAAGATCACTTCTTTCGTTGTTGCTGTCCTTTAAAATCTCAGCTAATTTGACTAAATACAGAATGCTTTTTCTTTACTAATTAGTCCACTCTTCAACTATGCATAACTGCATATTTTAATCTAATTAGAATTCCAGGCTTTAAACCCAGATGGATATTTTGAAAAGTATATCTGAAAATTTCATACTGCTTGTGAATATATTTTTAAATACAGTCAAACTACTGAACACAGTAATAAAATTATTTAGAGGAAAAAGTTGCAAATGATATCACCTGTAGATTTATATAAGTGTTTATACCAGAATTTGCAATTTGAAGTCACTACCAACCTATCACTGGCTTAAGTTCAACAGAGTATTAATATGTCACAAATTTACTGTAACTGGAAACACCTACATAAAATCAGATAAAAGTTATGTTCAAAAGAAACTCCAGAATAATTATTTTCCTAGCATATGGAAGCAACAGGTATTCAGCTGAATAAGGGTCACATTAATGCTGCTATTACAAATCAACTGACACTATTAACCATTTCCTGAAATAGATTAGTTGTATTCATTTCCTTTCAAATAATCCTTGTGTTTTCATACTGTATTCTGCAGCTCTCACTGTCAGAGTCTAAATTGTACTTGACTATTTTGAATGCAGTGCTCTGCAAGTGGAAAAATAAGTCATTATTTTTCCAGCTTTATTGAGGTATAATTTACATATTATGAACTTTATTATAAGTGTGAAGGTCAATGATTTCTAATAAATTTATACAGTTGGGCAACCACCACCTGAAAAAGTTCTGTCATATCTCTCTGCTGTCAGTTCCTGCTCCCAACCCCAGTTCCAGGGCCACCACTCCAGGCTTCTACTTCTATATATTAGCCTTTTCTAGAAATTTCATGTAGATGGAGTCATACAATATGTTGTTTTGTGTGTCTGGTTTCTTTCTCTCAGCATACTGTTTTCAAGGTTCATCTGTGTTACCACTTGTATCACTGTTTAAGCTTTTTCTCTCATTTATTTTTATTGATAAATAGAATTCCAGTGTATGGATATACCAATTTGCCAATTCCTTCCCCAGTCAGTGGACATTGAGACTGTTTCCAGTTTTGGGATTCTACAAATAAAGCTACTATGAATTACATTTGTGTACAAGGTTTTTTTTGTGGACATAAGCTTTCATTTCTCTGGGGTAGATGCCTAGGAATGTTTATATTTTGACAAACTGACAAACTGTTTTCCATAGGGGCTACCATTTTACATTCCCACCAGTGATATGAGTGTTCTAATTTTCCCATGTCTTCACCAACACTTCTATTATCTTTTTATTATAGCCATCCTAGTGAGTGAAAAGTGGTATCTTACCATGGCTTTCGTCTGCATTTCTCTAATGACGTTAAACATATTTCGTGTGATAAGTAGCCATTAGTCATGGGCTTTTTAGCACGGACTGAGTTAAGAACTGGTATCCTGTGTGTATAGGCTAGGTTAAGAACAGGCATCCTATGTGTATAGGCTAGGTTAAGAACTGGTATCTTATGTGTCTAGGCTGGGTTATGAACTGGCATCCTATGTGTATAGGCTAGATTAAGAGCTGGTATCTTATGTGTCTAGGCTGGGTTAAGAACTGGTGTCCTATGTGTCTAGGCTAGGTTAACACGGGTATCCTTTGTGCAGGAGGAAGAATTTTTGCATACGTGCATATTTATGTATATGTATATACATACCTACGTACCGAGGACCCCATCAGGGTACGGCATGGTTGGTTTATTATAGTTTAATATAAATTATTACTTTCACCACTTTCTGAACAATGAAAGACTTATAACAATTTAAATCCGCTTATTTCTCTTACCCTTTTTGCTATTGTCACAGATTCTACTTCCCCATTTTATATAAACTCACGACGTAATTATTATTGCTCTTGTAAACAGGTAATATTCTTTAAACTAGCTTGTTTATGCTCTTGTTCTCCTTCTCAGCAACTATGATCATTTATTTACCTTGAGTAGGACCCCAGTGAATTCTCTCAGCCTTTGTTTGTCCAGAAGCATCTTTATTTTGCCTTAATTCTTGAACACTCCTGGATAAGGAGCTTAAGGCTAGCTTTTTTTTTTCCTTCAGCAATTTAAAGATATCATTCTATAGTCTTCAGGTTTTCTGAAGTTTTGTTGAAGTCAGTGTTGCTTTTTGAATTGACTATGCCTTTTTCCTCTGGTTCCATGTAGGATTTTCTGTCTTTAGTTCTTAACACTGTTTATTACGATGTGTTCCACAAGGTATCTTCTACTAGAGATGATTTGAGTTTTGCTATTGCTATATTCTATTTATTGCTAATTGGTAGAAGAACACAATGTTGCTTATCTTAATTCAAAGAGGGAGTGAGCTGTGTCTAGACTGGGTTGCAAAGTTTGGGTAACACTCAGTTCACCTGTGACTTATTCCTGTTTGTGACAACGTCACAGGGTCTTTTTATTGAGGATTGATGAGCTCTATCTCCTCAACCCTGAGTGTGAAAAAACTCATTTCTTCTCTTTGGAGGTTTTGAGCTTGTGTCTCTACATTCCTGACTATATAGTTTCTAAATATGGCACATCTTCAGAAAAGAGTCATGAGTTTGGCTACTAGTCATCCAGCTAGACTCTTGTTCACTAAGCACCGTAAATCCCTGCGACATTTCATTTTGTCTTTTAGAAACTTCTGGCACAACTTTCTAGTCTCTCATACGTCCTCAGAATTCAGCCAATCTGTGGAAAATGGGCAATTATGTATACTGACAGATCCTCTAGTTGCTAACTGATTGTGCTAATCACACTAAAGCCACCAAGTGCTAGATGATTCTCTTTCTCTAGTCAAAGTCCTACCTAGGCCAAGTCAGACTGAGTCTCAGGTTCGTGCCTATAATCGACAAAATGTCTTCAAGAATTATCAGCACACCTAGGAAGGGTTCTTTTCTGTCTGGAATTTCAATATGAATGATTTTCTGATTGCTTCAACAGATCTCCAGTGTATTTAAAAAACACAAATTTTGCAACTTGTCTTTTTTTTTCTAATTGTAGTAGTGGAGGCTTTTAAAGTAAATAATCTTTTGTGGATATTGAGTTTTCTTGATTTGCAAAAAAAGTTAAGCTTTTTAAAAAGAAACAAAATCACTCTTACTATCTTACTATTTTTATTAAAAAGGTTAGCGGCACAATGAGGGGTTTTCATTTTTCCCATAACCCGAACTTTCAACTCTTTAAAAGTGTAGTGTTCAACTATTTCACCACAGACTCGGTGACCTACCCACAAGTGGATGTGCCTGTGTGATAATATTTCAGTATGCTTATCCTTTCTCTTTCATTGCCTTTAAGCAACTTGAAAATACTAAGCTCTAATGTAAGATACATCTTTGAGAAACTGTGTCCAGAGTAATGGTTTCAGTGTTTTACATTAACTATGCAAGTCAAGAAAACAATTATTTTATATGCAACTAAACTTATATAAAGTACACTTAATTTTGGCTAACTATGAGTTAATCAATAAATAATAATTATTGAGACTTTATTATTTATTGCTTTGCTGAGGAAGTGTTTACAAAAAGTGTATGTGATCAACTCTTTCCATCAGTATTTTCTTTTCTTTTTTTTTTTTGAGTTGGAGTCTCACTCTGTCGCTCAGACTGGAGTGCAGTGGCCGCTCCCGGCCACTGCAG
>NW_007050357.1:184681-188479 GCF_000164805.1 Carlito syrichta
GCCTCAGCCTTCCGAGTAGCCGGAATTACAGGCGCGCGCTACCACGCCCAGCTGATTTTTTGATTTATTGTACAGATAAGGTCTCGCTGCCCAGGCGGGTATCGAATCCGCGGGCTCAGGCAATCCACTCACCTCAGCCTCCCAAAGGCATGGGATTACAGGCTGAGCCACTGAGCCCGGCTACCATCAGTATTTTCTAATCTGGTTTGGTGATTACAGATTAAGAAAAGCCCAAATTTTTAGGAAAACTGAATAAGTAATAGGAATTTCAATAACTAGCATAAAACATATCATTTCTACACAACTGCAAGATTGACAATGCTGTAGATAAATTCCAGTTTATTAACAAAATAGCTATTTACAGGTATAGGATAAGGGGCTACTTTGGAAGCAGCTTTACTAACTCATAATTAGTTTATTGCTAGATACTTATATTCTACAATTCATGACTTGTTGAACTCAAGCAAAGTTTGGCTAATAAAGAGATATACTAATATCATCTGATGGAAAAAGCTGATAAAATCATTTTAATGAAAGAATAAGATGACAACAATATTGTATAGTCTAAAGTTTAATCCATATATTTTATTATATTTGTGCAGCTATCAACTCTTACTTAATTCCTCAAATATTGTGTTGGAGTAACTGGACTCACAACTAATTGGTACTCTAATCAAAGGATTTCCTATGACTCAAGTTATTTATCTTTTAAAATTCAATTATAATCTCCTGACTGCATAACAATTTCAGAAGTTTTCATATTTATTTTCTCACACTATGATCACATATTCACAGAATTATAGAATCATATGATTTAAGAGCTGAACAGTATCTTTGAGATTATCCCCCAAACCTCAATTTACAGTTTTATCAATTGAAGGCCTAGAGATGCTAAGCAAACTGCTCAAAACCACAAGCCCTCGCTGGCTTTTCATTTATACTTTTTTAAAATGAAGAACACAAACATTTTCCTCTTAATCTTTTAGAAAGCTGTATCATTTTAATAGAAATTTGTGGAATTATTTTTAGAATATATAAAATTGATGTATTCTTGAAAAAAACGGCTCTAAAGCTGTTTTAGAAATACAATCTTGCTGGGTGTGGTGGCTCAAGCCTGTAATCCCAGTACTTTAGGAGCCCGAGGCAAGAGGATTGCTTAAACTTAGGGGTTGGAGACCAGCCTGGGCAACATGGCGAGACCTCATCTCTACGATAAATTAAAAAAAATTAGCTGGCCGTGGTAGTGCATGCCTGTAGTTCCAGTACTTGGAAGGCTGAGGCAGAAGGATCCCTGAGCTCAGCAGGTCGGGGCTGCAGTAGCCATGAGTGTGCTACCGTACTCTAGTCAGGGCGACAGAGTGAGAATCTGACTAAAAAAAAAACAACAAGGAGAAATACAATCTTATTTTCCATTTAGGACTATAACAAGATTAGAAACACAATGAGAAAGGCCTCCTTATGGGACATTTAGCTTTCTGATAAAATCATCAAAGTATGCCAAAAAAATGCATAGTGTAGTGAACCAGGTCTTATTTTTGTGTGTGAAGATTTAATTCATCTTTTCAGAATTATATTTAGGACTAGACTTTTTTTGTGCTGCCAGATTCTGTCTGTATTTTTCACACACAAAAAATGGGGTTGTTCTGTCACCAATAACTATACAGATTTCAGCAAAACTTTTTGTCACTTACATTTTACCGTGCTTCTCAGTGTTACTTTTAAGTCAGGAAGTACGTTATGAGAAAAAAGTCTTGGCAGCAATGGTAAAAGTAGATCAAATATAGAAATGTTTTCCTTTCCTCTGCTGTTATGGAAAAAGAATGGAAATTGGCATCAGCAGGGTTGGTTCCTTCTGAGGACTGTCAAGGAAGGATCTGTTCCTCTCTCCTTGGCTTACTGACAGCATCTTCTTCCTGTGTCTTTTCATACTCTCTTTCCTCTATGCCTGTCTCTGTCCAAATTTCCCCTTTTGATAAGAATGCCAGCCATACTTGGATTAGAGGCGCACCCTTTTCCAGCGTGACTCATCTTAACTAACTACATCTGCAATGACCCTATTCCCAAGTCAGAGTGTCTTCTGAGATGCTGGGTGTCAGTGATGGCAGTGATGAAGCTGGGGAGGGACACAATCCAGCCAGTAACCCTTAAGTGAGCCTAGACTAGGCATCAACAACGGGGAAGTGATTTAAAAATCTTTCCAAAAATAACACCCCAAAGTCAATCAACTGCCAGTGCAAGTGGCAGAAAGGAAAGAGGTCTAAGAATCATGATTCTTAGAAAATAAAAGTGTTAGAATAGAATGCAGAATTCAGCTAGTGGCTCTGATTTCGGAAGTGAATAAATTCGCTATCTGCATTACAGTGACATGAAAAAAGCAGGTCATGAAATCATTTTAAGTTATACAAATAAAGCAAAATTCCTCAAATAAGACTTCATTGAGCATTAAACAGTTAGTTAACTTGTAGTGAGAGATTCTGCATGTGAATGAGTGATTCCCACATCTATTACCATTTCCCCTGACTACAACCTTGGACTCTAGAAGAGAAAGAAAACAGTGAGCTGACTTCTAATTCATGAACCTGACCTCACGTACACCATGCCTCAGACACTGCTATCTAATACGGAAATCTACTGATCTCCACGAGTTTTTCAGTGGTTCCTTTGCCTATAGGATAAAGACTAAATTCCTTTGTAAGCTGCCAGTTCAGCACCATCACCATTAAGCTCCTCTAATACTGAACTCCTAGTTGATCCCCCAAACAAGCCAAGCTCTCAAAGGCCTTTCTGTTGTTTGTTTTTTTTTCCCCCTTCTGCTTGATATTTTCTATTCCAACGCTACTCAAATGCTGCTTTCACAGAAGGCTTTCCCTACTTCCTACAGTCTTACATGCTTGTGTTGTGCTCCCATTACTGAACAATCGTAACTATTATGTTGTACACTGTTGTTTCCTATTTTTGACTCTCTCCACACTGTAAATTTTGAGTATAAATCATGAAAAGACTTTTCATCTTTGTATTTTTACTGCCAAACTCAATGTTTGGCATATTCAATAAACAGCTCTTGAACACATGCCCAATAATAGAAGAATTACAACTTATTTGATTCCACAATTGTCTTTTAAAAAGCACAGGTTCTAAAAATATAAAATTTAAAAATATATTTAAAAACCATAGTGCATTATTGATCTCATTGTTCACTGCTCTTTGAATAACGCAGCATGATTTATTTTGCTAATTTGCATTTGTGTGCTTTTAGAGCTCGCTCGTTAACTGTAACTTTGTAGGCATAGAACCT
Source organism: Carlito syrichta (assembly GCF_000164805.1). Taxonomy (NCBI): domain Eukaryota; kingdom Metazoa; phylum Chordata; class Mammalia; order Primates; family Tarsiidae; genus Carlito; species Carlito syrichta. Next base: position 187,977 of record NW_007050357.1, read on the forward strand.
TCAGAGACACAAGAGTGCTATCAACCAAGGATTAAGGTTAATCAAATTGCAGGACCCTGAAACACAAGAAAATACTGTTTTTTTCCTTTTCCAAAACCTGCCATTCCGTTGTGGTTGTTGCTATGCTAAAACACGAATAACAAGTTACCATCCTAACCCCTCTTGCGTGGACAATTCACTGGTGTCAGGTATATTCACAGTGCTGGGCGATCACTATCCATTTCCAAGGAAAATGCATTCTTAAAAATTTCGGTTTTCAGGAGTGGATCTAGAGAAATAACTGCTGGTTCTTAAGTAGCATTGAGCCTGACGGCCACATACAGACCAAGCAGGAGTATGCCGTCTAACAAAGGCCAGCGTATTTACTGGAAAACTCGGCCGTTGAGGACTTTCCGAAAGCCCGCAACCACGGGCCGGTGCCGGGGGAAGCCCCCCAGACGGAAGGCCGCCCGGAGGAGCGACTCGCCGCCCGCGCGCCCTCCTACCTGGGACGCGCAGGGGCG
>NW_007050357.1:188903-189529 GCF_000164805.1 Carlito syrichta
TCCGCGCCGGCCTCGGCGGCGGCGCGGGGAGCTGGGTGGGCACGCTCCAGGCGGCGCGGGGGCAGCCCGCGGGGACGCAGCGCCGAGCGGGCGGAGGGAGGAAGCGCAGGGCCGACGCCCCCGTCAGCTCCGCACGGCTCGCGACGCCGTATTTTTAAATCTGGCGGGGCTTTCCCTCGGGAGCCGGCCACGCCCACCGTTTACAGCACCATCCAGTCAGCGAGAGGCCCGCCATTTTTCAAACCCTTTTCCCGCCGCCAATCAGGATCGAGCAGCGCCTTCCTCTCCCGACCGGTTCTAACGGGTCTGGGAGTTAACGACCCGGGCGACCCACCGAACCTGCTAGGCTGCGGCCGGAGGGGCGGGCCTGGTGAGACGCCGGCCAATCGGAGGCCGCCGTGGCCAGGGGGCGGGGACTCTTCGGGTTTGAATAATCGCGAGAGCCAATCACGGGGGCGGGGGCGTGGCCTGCGGCCGGGCTGGTCAAGTTACCGTGGCGCGGAGAAGTCTGCAAAACAAGAGGCTGAGGATTGCGTCCGCGAAAAACCAGTTCACGCCGGAGCCCAGCGGACGCAGCGTCTCCGCCGCCCCCAGCCGCGCGACTCTGAGGAGCAGCTCGCACCAGG
>NW_007050358.1:0-2047 GCF_000164805.1 Carlito syrichta
AAAAAAAAAAAAAAAAATGGGGACAATAATAGTATCTGCCTCCTAGGGTTGCTTGAGGATTAAATGAAATAAAATAGAAACTTCCCAGGGCCAAGCTTGTTCTGTGTACACACATATCAAATCACGGTAGTTGCTGTCATTCCTGCCATTGCTGGTGCAACTGTCTGACCTCTGTCTTCCAGGTGCTACTGCTCTGTCCTCGTGGCCTTTCTGCTGTGGCTGGACACTGATGAGAAGGCACCAGATCTCTCCTCTGGGCCACGTATGCACCTGGCTGTGTGCTCGGGTCTCTGGCCAACCTCCTGTCCCCAAGCAGAGGAGGCCAGGGCTCTTTAAGCAGGTTTGAATTTAACCCAGTTTCCTTCCTGCTTGCTCAGTTGTCCTCCAAGACAGGTTTCCCTGCCAGGCCCTCTGCTGTCTGCATTGACAGCCCCGGCCACCTTTTCCTCTGGTGGCTCCCCATGCTGAGCAGATGGGGAACTGGCCTTTTGCTAGGAAAGGTGAATGTGACACCCTCAGAGGTAACGTCTGCCCACCCTCTCAGGAGCCTGACATTTTGTCTGCACCAGGGCAGAGGCCTCTCTGCTAACTGGGCCTGTCCCTGTTGTCCTAGTGCTAATCCAATATCATTGAGCTGGCACTTGGGTGGCAAAGCTTTGGTGTGGGTGCCCAGCACAGATATGAAAGGAACCTGGAGTTTGTGTGTGTGTTAGGGGGTCACCGTGAGAACCAGGCAGGGAGCATCCCTTCCTCACCTGGGTCGAAGAGTCCCACTGAGCTCCTTCTGTGAGTGGCATGGCTGGGAGGATTTCCTCTCTCGCTGTCTAGAGTCATCCTCTGTCCTGCCCTTTGCAGGCCACCAGGTTCTGGGATGAGCAGAAAGCCCCATATCCCTGTGCCAGAGCAAAGTCCGTTGGGAGTGGACAAGCCAGGCCTCCAGGGACCTGCACTTTAGTTCAGACAAAAGACTGCCTGACCACTCTGTGGTGTGTTTCTGAAAACAGATCGAAACACGCTTGAAGAACAGTAAGAATCTCTTTGGATTGCACGTGCTCCTGGCAGCCCACTGGGGAGAGGAGGCAGCCCAGGCTCTGTGCCGTCAACACTTCTGCTGACAGTTCTTAGCCAGCAGCCGTCTCCAGCCTTTCCTGCTCTGCCAGGAAACTGTGAAATCCAAGGAGAAGCAGACTCCTGCCTCCTCTTCCAGGGGAGTGGGGCTAGGCTCTGGGTGCCTGGGTCCCTGTCTCAGGAGCCAGGTAAGGGGAAACTCTTGCAAGAGAGCTTCTGTGATGGTCCATAAATCCATAATTTTTTGTGTAAAGTGAACAAATGATTTAAACTTCACTCAGCCTGCTCTATTTCATTTGTCCCTTTTGTGAAACTAAGTGGGATGCTGATGTCGGGGAGTGTGATGTATTGGAAAGTGCGAGCAGGGTTCTAGAGTCCTGACTGTGCAGCCCTGAAGGGTCCCCTCTCTCGCTGGACCCGTCTCTCCCTCTGGATGATGAGAAAGGGTGCCTGGGTTCTTGGGGAAGCACTCCAGCTGAGTGGATGGGAGTGTGTGTGGGCTATGTTTTGTGGATGGTCCTGTGTCTGGGTTCCTCTGTCAGTTACAAGCTGGGTAGTGCCTCTCACCCTCAGTTCTTTTATATTAGAATGGGAATCTTCACAGCATCTGCCTCTCCAGGGCTCTGTGAGAATTAATAGAGATGCACAGAAAACACTTAGTGCAGCGTCCAGCTCATAGGCAGCACTTGGTACAGGTCAGCTGTTTTGTTTGCTTTCATCTTAGTCATCACTGTCATTTCCGACAGTGTTGGTTGTGTGGCTGGTTGGGGATTCTTGAGCGCTTCTCAAACTTTGATCCCTTGAGCATCTTGTCAGAAGGCAGATTCTGACTTGGGAGGTTATAGCATGGGGCCTGGGGTATTCCATTTCTCACAAGCTCCCTTCAGATGAAGATGCTGCCAACTGTGGTCCATACTCTGAGTAGTCAGGCTGTGGATGACACACCTCAGGCATCGATGCCCAGTGTAGGTGGATGTGT
>NW_007050359.1:0-8302 GCF_000164805.1 Carlito syrichta
AGTTGGAGTCTCACTCTGTCGCCCAGACTGGAGTGCAGTGGCCGCTTCCGGCCACCGCAGCCTCGACCTGCTGGGCTCCGGCGATCCTTCCGCCTCAGCCTTCCAAGTAGCCAGAATTACAGGCATGCGCTACCACGCCCGGCTGAATTTTTTATTTATTGTAGAGATGAGGTCTTGCTGCCCAGGCGGGTCTCGAACCCGTGGGCTCAGGCAATCCACTCACCTCAGCCTCCCAAAGGCACGGGATTACAGGCTGAGCCACCGAGCCCGGCTTACATTTTCTTTATCCAGTTGATTGTTGGGGGGCACTTTGGTTGGTCTCATGATTTTGCTATTGTGTAAAACATGCAAGTATAGGTATCTTTTTTTTTTTTTTAGTATACTGACTTCTCTTCTTTTGGATAGATCCTCAGCAGTGGAATTGATAGGTCAAATGGTAATTCAATTTTTAGTTCTTTAAGAAATCACCATACTATTTTTCCATAGAGGTTGAACTAGTTTGCAATCCCACTCACAGTGAATGAATGTTCCCTGTTTTCCACAACTGTGCCAACATCTGTTGTTCTTTGACTTTTTCATAGTAGTAAAAAGTGATGTATCATTGAGAACACAGATTTTTGAAGCCACACCAACCTGCTTCACATTCCAGCCCATCACCTCACTCACCATGTAACTTTGGGTCAGCCACTCCCCTTCTCTAAGCCTCTGTTGATGACATTAGCGTTGTTGAATGGAACTGGGAAGGGAATGGTGTAGAGTGACATTCGGAAAGTTTCGGTTTTCTTCTCCTAATTCCTCTTACAGAGGTTCTGCTTAGGCCATCCCTGCACATGAATGTCTGCTTGACAACACAGAGTTTAAAGAAGAAGATTTCTGGTAGTGTGAATAGTCTTTCTTTACCCAGGACTAAGCGGGGAGCTTCACAGGACACAGGACTTTTAGGGCTAAAACTGGTTGTCTCAGGCAAACTAAGATGAGCCAATCACCCTGATTTCCAGATGGCTGAAAATGCTTGAGCTGTAAAATTCCCACAAGCTGTGGTCATGAAGGGGTTAAATTGCTGAATCTCTGTTCCTACACAAGGAACACGTTAACCTGCTCTTCAGCTTCTTTATCACACATGCCTCGAGATTCTTTGAATCTATGGACTTCTTGACTTATTAGGGTGTGGAACTGCACAGTTAAGACTTTTATATTTTTTTTGCCAATGGTTAGTTTAGCGTACTGGAAGATTGTCATGCTTTCTGAGTCCTTCTTGTCTTTCCTGTGAGACTTCAACAAAGCCCAACAACCTCCCGAGAAAGAGGCAAAAAAAGAAAGAAATTCAATGTTTTGTTCTTTGATCTGTCACCTCTAACACAAACAAAATTGTATGAGGTCCTTGGCGGCTTGTGGCCAATGAGAATTTGTGATAAAAGCCTCTTTACTAAGGACCAGAGCTCCTTGGGAATTAGAGCTTGGACAGAGCGTGTCCTTTCTCGCAGAAACTTAAGTGATCATCCCCTGAAACCTGCTTTTCTGCCTCTCTCCTTGGCTTGCGGATGGTGGGGTGGTTGTCTTCTCCCTGTCTTCACATGTATCTGTGTCCCAATCTTCTCTTCTTCGAAAGTCAGTCATATTGAATCAAGATGTGATGCCCTCACTTAAATTACCTCTAAAGTCCTAAGAATGTGATTTTATGTGGAGATAGGACCTTTGAAGAGGTAGTTTAAGTGAGGACGTTAGGGTGACCTCACTTAAACTACCTCTTCAAAAGTCCTACCTCCACATAAAATCACATTCTTAGGACTTAGGACTTTGGCATACAAAATTTTGGGGGACACAATTCAGTCTATGACACACAGACAACTCCAGCAGAGTAAAAGATTCAAAATAAAAACAGAAAGCATGTTTTTCTCTTTCCCATGATTTTACGCAGTTTCTAGGGATTTATCCCTTCACCCATTTAATTTCTAGGCATAGACCAGCATATCTGCCCTCCACATTAAAATCATTTAGAAGAGGACTGGATTTTAAAAAAAAAGTGATATATATACACAATGGAATATTACGCAGCCATAAAAAAGGACAAAATTATGAACTTCACAGCAACTTGAATGGACTTAGAGTCTATAATACTCAATGATCTACCACAGAAACAAAGAACTGAGTATCACATGTTCTCATTCATAAGTGAACCTTGAACAATTATCGTAATACTATAAGATCAGGATTGTCAGTAGTGGGAAATTGCCGGGGGGCGGGGAGGGTAAGATTAACAGTAGTGGGATTCTGCTGGGGGAAAGAGGGGCATGCCTCATCAACAAGGGTAACTGCATAATGAACATTTGTATACTGAAGCCTGCATTGTACCTCATATCTTTAAAATTAAAATAATTAATTAAATCATTTAGGAAAATGGGGTTATGTTTTTTTAAAAATCTTACTCTGCCCACTGAATAACATGTGTTTGTTATCTTTCCATGGCAACATACAAATCTGTTTCATTCTTTATGGGTATGGAGCCTCCTAGCACACAGAGTTACCTACTTTATTTCATCAGGTCCCTGAGGATGAAAATGTGGGTCATTTCTTATATTTTTACTATCACAAACAAAACCATCGTGAACAACACTGTATTTATCTGGGCAAACTTTTGTAAGTAAATCTATAGGAGAAATTCCTCTCAAGTAGATTGCTGGGTCAAGAGATATTTGTAGCTTTCACTTTGGTGTTGGTGTGAAATCTCCACTTTGAAAACAGCCCCAGTTTGTGTTCCCACCAAGAGTGATGGAAAAGTCCATTTCCTGAGACTAACATTGATGTTAATCAATGTAAACATTTTCTCCCAAAATGATGGGTGTTAATACCATCTTAAACATATTACCTCAAGTTCTTTAGGATAGCTCTGCTAACTTCTGCCCCCTCCAGGAAGATCAAACAGTCATTTCCTTCTGGATCCCCTGACCGAATTTCTGTCTTTGTTCTGGTTGCCACAACAATCTTCTGTGTGCATTTATTTAGGTATGAATCCCTGAAGGGTAGAGAAATGTCTGCTTTACCTCCAGAGAGGCAATGCTTAGATGTTAGTAGTTTCACCTTAAAGTTGATGTTCATTCAGATTGACTCCTGGGGTCCTTTCTCAATCTTATGATTTTATGAGTCTGTGTTGGAGACAGTGTGTATTCACTGGTGCTTCCTTAGGCCTGAATGAAGTGTCTGACGCAGATGGGGTATTTCTGGAATGCAGCATGTTCCCAGATCATGAACTGACACTGCTTGTTTCCACAGATGTCCCCTTTGCAGAGAGAGAGAGAGAGAGAGAGAGAGAGAGAGAGAGAGAGAGAGAGAGAGAGAGGAAGAAGAAGGAGGAGGAGAGGAGCTAGTGGAATGGAAAGACAGAAAAGAAGGAAGTGGAGTGGGGGATGAGGTAGGGTGGGGGGAGAGAGAGAGAGAGAGAGAGTCCTTGAGAGTGAAAGGGCTGAAGTTGTAGAGAAGGAAGTTGAGGTGTAAGGGTGGGAAGCTGTACCCAAGATCTTCAGACCAGATGTCCAAGCAGCAGAAGTCCTTATGCTGCAGGAGGCTCAAGCTAAGTCCCAGGGCATCCTGGAAGAGGTTTGAGCCTGACAGTCAGAGGATGGTGGTGGAGTATGTGGCCTCATTGTCACAGACTAATCTCCTTGACTGGTACCTCAGGGTGGGAATTGGTGTCTCTCTGCTGTCTCAACATCCATCAAAAGTACAGATAGCTCTTCTCGCTTGGCAAACCAGGATCTGCTTTGTTTTAAAGTAAAAATTCAGGATACTGATGCAGACACCTACTGTTTCTTTTCCTTCAAATGTCTTGCTAAGTAATATTTAGCTCTTACATTCACTGCTTCCACTGAAAGTGGTATTCCTGGAAATTTGGAAAAGTTCTTGGCCCTGAGCTATCAGGAAGTCATATTTTACTTACAGCCCATGGCCAAGCTCTGTGGGATTAACCAAGTGACTATTTCCAGCTCAGGAAGAACGCAGCTTGTCTTATTATTACCTTCCCCAGGCAGGAAATGTCTGACCATAGTAAAATATAATTATTATTATCTTATTTCATTCAAGGCATTGGAGGAGGGGATAATTTTGTCAGGTTTTCTACCAAAATCCTGGAAGAAAACAAGCCAGCATTCTCTAAACAGGTTTTGAGTAAGTGCCTATGAGATGGCAATGTGCATTTTCTTCTTTCTAGGTATAGGGTATAGGATAATGGGTATCTTCTGGGGACACTCAGACCTTGGTATAACTTCGCTTAAGGACAAGAGATAGTAGTTTCAGCTCATTGATTAGTGAGACTCTATCATTTCTCCCCATTTCCATTAGCCCATTGGACTCCCCATTTCCATTAGCCCCTTGGATTCCCCAAATTCTAATGGCAGAAAAAACAGAGAAGGCTGAAGCAGGGTGCTGGCAGGCTGCTCCAGAGTTTGCTTAAAAACAGTTTCGTTGAAAAACCAGTCAGTTGACAAGGCCACCTGGCTAAAATAAAGATTTACCAAAGTTGAAGGATGCCAGGTTCTGATTTTTCTAATACATACTGGTAATTTGGATGTACTAGAGCATTTAAAAATCTTTGAAATTGGCTTTTAAACATTTTAGTGTAATCCAGAATTTCTCAGGTTAGGCAAAAGGGATTCTAATGATTTGGCATTTGTTCCTCATTCAAATTTAGCCTATTATGACTCTTTTGCTTGGACCACAAAACCGAAAGGGTTGAAACAATTTAAATGCCTAAACATTTACGAGAGAGATTAAACAACCTGAAAATGCAACAACAGAGAATTAATTAGAAGCCACCTAAGTGTCTCATGTAGGGGAGGCAAAACTCTACCTCTACCCTTCTAGGGTTTTCCTGGTGGACTTGAGAATTAAATTGACATAAGTCAGATCAACAGGAGAAAAGCATACACATCTATTTGATACTAGTTTTACAACGGAGTGGAGGAAACTCTGTAAGGAATGAAGATCCAAAGACAAATTTAGAGTTGAGCACTTATATACTCAGTTGGGCAAAGAATAGTAAATTGTGAAAATATGTCAAGGCAAAGGGGTTTGGGTTAGGACACTTAGTTGGGTAGAAAAGCAACTAGGAAGACAAGGGTTAGCTAAGTAAGGTTTGTCTTTACAGATTTCTGTTGGCCTCAACTTCCTGTCTTTGATGGCGAGAATACTTTCCTTCCGGTATAGTAAGGACAACTTTCTGAAGGAAACTTCATCTCCTGCTTTTAAGAAAGAGGTTCAGAGTGGTTTTTTTTTTTGTCTGTTTGTTTGTTTTGTTTTGTTTCGTTTTTGTACCTGCTGCTTTCCGAATGTCTTTAACTCAAAATAGTCAATGTACCAGAGCAGCCCATTTTGGAATGTCACATTCTGAACTCCTTCGCTCACAATTGGTGGCTTGCCTGTGTGAATAGTGGTAGGTTACATTGCAATATTGACTGCATGATCAGATACTATAGAAAACAAGGTGTATACACATGTATGGAGGTGTAGATGCACAGAAAAAAATCTCAAGGACATGCCAGGCCTGCCCTCAATATTTCCAGGGTCCAGACAAAAATACAAATGGAGTCACACATCCCATAAGCCTAAGTACTTATAGAAATTATAGATCGAACTAACAGTTAAATGAAATCTGTTCTAGTCTTCCCTTAACAAATATACTTTTCTAATGTCTTGGGAGGTTAGGAAGAAACGTAGAATTCTTGGACTCTTCAGAGATGTAACCTGGAGAATTGAAGCCTGGTCGGTGGGGGGAATTGAAACCACCTCCCAGTTCTTTCTCAGCCCTCAGTCCTAAGCTCACAATCTTCAGTCCACAGTCCACAACTTATAGCCTCTCCCCTCATCTTCTTACACACAGCACCATCCCATACCATGAGTCTCATGATCATGTGTATGTACCTCCCAATCTGTGTCAATCCACCCAGTAGCCACCATTGGGCACACTTGGGGACCAAGGGCTATGCACGCCAGCACCACGGTCCACCCTTGTAAGGACGGACCCAGGAAACAGGCTCATATGGATGTCCAAGTGGGTTTAGGCAATAAATTCTGGGGTCTTGGGTGCCCCAAGAAAAGTCCAGAGGAAAGTGAACACTAGCTCTTAAGAGGTACAGTCCCTGGGCAACCCCTTCGGGTCCCCTCCCACTGTGGGAGTTTTTCTGTCCTCTCAATAAATCCTGCTTTTAAAAAAAAATTGATATAGTTCCTTGGCCTCACAGACTCTTCACTTGGTAGACAGAGGCATGCCTAAGGGCAGCTCAGGGAAACTGTGTTAGCTTCCTATGGCTACTGTAACAAATTACCACAAACTTATTGGCTTAAACAATACAAATGTATTATCTTATAGCTCTGGATGCCAGAAGTCCAACACAGGTCTCACTGGGCTAAAATGAAGGGTGTGGGTGTACACAGAGCAGCATTCTTTCCAGAGGCTCTAGGTGAATGCGCTTAACTTTTCTGTTTCAAGGCTCTAGGTGAATGCGCTTAACTTTTCTGTTTCATCTTCTAGAGGCTGCCCACGTCCCTTAATTTGTGGCTTCTTCCACCATCTTCAAAACCAGTATCACTGCATTTCTCTGACCGTACTTTTATAGTCACATTTTCCTCTTATCACAGCTGGGAAAGGGTCTCCCGTTTTTTAGCAATAAAGGTGAATCTGGTGGGCCCCCCTGGATAATCCAAGATACTCTCTCCATTTCAAAATTCTCAACCTTAATCACACCTACAAACTCCCTTTTGCAGTCTAGGCAACATTCACAGACTCCAGAAATTAGGATGTGGGCATCTTGGGGATGGGGGCATTTTCTGCCTACCACAGGCCAGGCACCCTTCTGATCATTGGTATTTGCAATTCTCTGATTTTACTGTAGTTGGAAAGATACTGAATTGGAATCAGAAAAAAAAATGTTTTTTAAATAGCTTCATTTGTTTGATTTAGGGAGTTACCTATTTATTGTTTGTTTCTAGAACACTTGTAGCCTTTATCCAGAACAATGAATACAGCAGAAGTGATGGGCAGAAAATGAATTAGAAATGAAAAGCAAACACTGCAAGACAAAGCAAAAACAAGACCAAAAATTCTTTAAAAAGCCAGCTGTTTTTACTGTGGTCTGGGGACTTCTTTGAAGTCTCTCAGAACTTTTCAGGGGTCAGGGGTTCCTAAAGTCAGAATTCTTATCCTAATATAGTAAGATGGTATTTGCCTCTCTCTCTTTCTCTCTTTCTCTCTCTGGTGTAAACAGTGAGGTTTTACAGAAGCTACAGTGTTATCATGATAAATTGACTGCCAAAACAGAGAGGAGAACCCAGCTGGTTTCCATGAAGCCAGACTCTAAAGAGATTTGCAAAAAGGTAAAACAATGTCCCTCTTCTAACTGTGACTGGCCTTGGAAAGTAGTTTTTTAATGAAACTATTTCTGTGAACATATCATGGGTTTTTAAAAATTATTTTAAAATAATGGTTTTCAATTTTTCTCGGTTTAACTTTCTAACACAGTAATGATTAACAGTCAATAACCCTATTAACAGTCATAACTTATAGTCCAACACAACTTTTTGGGGTTCTCGATAATGTTTAAGATGTAAAGGAGTTCTGAGGCCAAAATGTTTGAGCCCACTGAGTCAGGCAGTCTGGAGGCAAGGTTGCATCCACAGGGCTCTGGAGAGGACTGGACCAGATGGGCATGGCCAGAGCTGCAGGCGAGAGGGACCCACTCTTTCAGTGCTGGCCCCCTCCTAAACTTCTGACTTGGTGATTCAGTGACATTAGAAATTTAAGGCAAGTGGATTTGGAGGGTAGAAGCAGAAGCATGGCCTTCAGGCAGGTGGAGGTCGACGTCTGTGTGGGTCTCCTTGTCACCACCTACAAGGCAGGAAATGGGTTTCAAGTCCCCATGCAAACCTGGGATCAAGAAGAAGATGCTTGTTCATGGCAACGTATATTTCTTTAAAAACATGGATATTATAGGGGTGGTTCCGTCCCTCTCAAGGCAAAGGGCAGTGGATGGGAAGCCTGGCTCTTCCGTCTCACTGTGGTGGATGGACAGCTCACCTCTCGGCGCCTTTTCTCCTTGTCTGCAAAACAGGAATTAACAACAAGCAGCCTGTCCTCCTTTGCTGTGACAGTCTGGTGAGCCAAAGCCCGTCAGCAGGCCACACAGTGCCTGGCACTTGATGGCAGATGGGTCAACAAATAACCCTCTTGATCGAAGGGAAGGGTAAGCTCCTCAGAAGGTGGCCACCTCTGGGTCACGAAACCTTTAGCATTCTTTCTAAAGTCACCTCCCCC
>NW_007050359.1:8504-167810 GCF_000164805.1 Carlito syrichta
CCACCCCCCGCCAGCGAGCACTCCTCTGCGCTGGCGCTCGAAGCCTGCGCCACAGCCCTGCCGTCATTTGCCCCTCCTGTTCCTTTGGGGGGGGCCTCCCCTTAAAAGGCGGATACCGTAATGCCCCAGGGAGAAAGGAGGAGAGAGAGGAAGGCTTTTTTTTCCCCCCCCAAGGGTTGGCCTTGAACCGGCTTCCTCCCACCCCCTCTCTTTTCCAAGACCCGAACTGGCTTTTTCCACTTCGCTGGCAAAGGTCGTCACAGGGTGGCGTCTGCACCGAAGAGGAAATGGAGACCTGGGGAAGATCAGCTGGTTCAGATATGGAAACAGTGGAAACGGGTGTCATGGCCCAGGTCCCAAAGGTGTTACTGCCAGGCTACCCCACTCCATTACACCGGAGTTTCTTTAGAGCCAGGAGCTCCACCCTCTAAGATACACATTCTAGGAGATTTCATGCCTCTGCTAAATAATATTGATAATTAGTTAAGATCCATTGAGCACATGTACAATGGCAGGCATGCTGCTAAAATGCTTTTACGGTATTATCTTATTTAATCTACCCTGGGAAGTTTGTGTCATTGTCCCCAAGTTGCAGAGGAAGAAATTGAGGCCCAAGGAGAGTGGTTTCTACAACTAGCAAACCAACATGCAGGCAGCGAAACACTAGATGTAACCACTCTGCGTTATCTCTCTTCATCTGTCGCGGGTCCGTTGACATTCAGGGGAGAGTCAGAATAAGACACACGGGTCTCCTGGGCAGACAGCATGAAAATGGGATGAGTGAAAATATCCATTTGACGGTGACTGCTCTCCCCACTTTGACTCCTTAGCCCCTTTCCTTATTAGGAAATCCCATGATTTATTTACTCATTCATTCTGCAAACATGTTGAGCCAGGCAGTGTCCTTAGGCAATGCAGCAATCCTACAACAATCCCTGCTTTCATGGAGCTGACATCCTCGTGGAAGGGAGAAGACAGGCAGTCAAAAAATAAATGTAAGAAAAGCACTTGATTATATAATTAAATCAGTGCTATGAGAAAAAGCAGAACATAAGAAGGAGAAATGAAGTATAAGGGAGGAGGGAGCGGGAGCAGGTTGCAATTTTAAATAGGGTTTTCAGGGTACAATTCATTGAGGAGATAGCGAGTGTATTAGCTTGCTGATATCTTGGGAAAGAGTTTTCCAGGCAGAGGGAAAGACCAGTGCAACTATTCTGAGGCTGGAGTGTGCCTGGAGGCTAGGAGGATTGGGGGGTAGGGAGGGGAAATAGTGGTGGGATATGAGGTCCAGGTGGGGGTGGAGGGCAGGTCTTGATCTGTAGGATCTTTTTTTGTTTTTGAGTTGGAGTCTCTGACGCCCAGACTGGAGTGCAGTGGCCATTCCCAGCCACTGCAGCCTTGACCTGCTGGGCTCCGGTGATATCTTATAGGTCATTATAAAGACTGACTTTCACTCTGGGTGCCATGCAAAGCCTTTGAAGGAATGGCATTATCAGACTTTCAACAGGATCACTCTACCGCTATGCTAAGAATAGCATGTAGGGTGTCATGGGTGGAACAAAGACCAGGTAAAGAGACATTCTCAGCAATCCGGTTGAGAGATGATAGTGGTAGGAACCTAGGTGTGAGCCATAGAGGTGGAGAGACAACTTGAATTTGGGATCTATTTTGAAGCTGGTGTCAACTGGATTTGGTGATGGACTGACATGGGTTATAAACAAGAATCAAAAGTTGTTTGAGGCCAGGTACGGTGGCTCATGCCCGTAATGCCAGCACTAAGGAGGCTGAAGCGAGAGGATTGGTTGAGCCTAGGAGTTCAAGACCAGCCTAGGCAACATAGCAAGATCTCGTCTCTACAAAAAGTCAAAAAATGAGCCAGGCGTGGTACTCAGAGTCCCAGCTATTCAGGAGGCTGAAGCAGAAGGATCACTTGAGCTCAGGAGTTTGAGGCTGTGATAAACTGTGATTGTGTCACTGTACTCCAGCCTGGGTGACAGAGTGAGACCTCAACTCAAAAAAAGGGGGGGGAGGGGTGGTTTGAACATTTGACCAAATGGAAAAAATGGAATGGCACCACTAGAGACAGGAAATGCTGCGGAAGGAATGTCTGGAATGTGGGGAAAGCCCCACACCCCAGAGCCCTGTTCCATCAAGTTAATTAGACTTTCACACCCCCAGACACTGACTTCTGTGGTCCACTGCGGTCCTACCTTATTTTTTGGGGTCAACTTATATTTAACTTTAAAATCTTGGGGCAAATGGCATCTTTCTGCGAATCTTCTGATGACACTCAACATCTAGTGTCAGGCGTCCCTCCCATGAACAATCTCAGTCCCAGTAGTCTAGGTCACCCAATGTGACACTTGATCATATGCAGTCACTTGTAGGTTATTAATTCCTTTTTTAAATAATTTAATTTAATTTTAGAGTGGTGGGATACATGTGAGGGTTTGCTACGTGAGTAAAGTGCATGCTGGTGAAGTTTGGGCTTCTAGCAAAACCTCTCTCCCCCTGTAGTAGACATATTAGTGGGTAGTTGTGAGTTCACTAATTCCTTGAGATTTGCTAGCAATCTTTCTTAAAAGTCAATGCTTGTGCTTTATCTCTGGCATTTCACAGGGCACCTGAAAATACAGAGCTTGGCTCACAATGGGACTTGCTGGTAGAGCTGTGTTTATACATTGTGATGGTTGGCCATTGCCACATTAGATGGGAATCAGATCTGGACTCTTTCGGCGTTTCTCTAGGTCAAAGTTCTTCCATCAGATGAGAAACTTGAGTCCCAGAGAAGGGAAGTAACTTGTCCAAGGCCTTTTAGGAAATCAGAGAGCCAGGACTAGAGCGATGCTCTTTTTCACACGGGTGCTCTTTTTTTTTCAGACTGGTGCTCTTTCCCCTACAGTTACAAAGCTTGAACCCTGGGTAAGTGGCATATCCAAAACCAGACACCAGTTGGAGACTCTAGCTGCTTAAGAGTGGATACAAAAGAGGGTGTTTTGAAACAGACACTGTCCTATTCTGTGTTAGTATAATTGCCACAAACTCTTTAGACAGCAATTTGGTAATATCTAATCAAACTTTTAAATAAACAAATCATCTAACCTAGCAAATCCATTTCTAGATATTTGCCCAAAGTCACATTTGTGGGAAATGACAGATACTGCAACCGTGTTTGTAATAGCAAAATCTGAAAACAACCTAAATGGCAAGATACATTAGTAGAGAAATGGCAAGATACATCATAGACATCTATCTAAGGTTCGCAATTGTGAAAAGGAATGCAGTCGATTTTAAGGACTGACATGAAATCAGATCCAAGGGGGGAGGGAAACAAAATGCAGACAAGTGTGTGTACAAGTATAAGAAAGATATGTCAAAATAATATGTTTGTATGTATACAGTATATGTCTCAAAGGCCACAAAAATTTAATAACAGTAACTTTTTCAAAGGGGAGAACTGGGGAAGAAGGCTTATCTTCTTTTTCTATATATTTGTGTTTTTTTCAGTTTTTTATACTCACGGATTACCTTTTTAATCAAGCATTAGCCAACAGAATCCATTCATATACATTAATTGCTAAATATTGCAAGAAAAGTTGACAAAGAAGTCTTGCTGCTTTTCTTTCTTTTTCTTTGAACAGATGAGTAAATCTGCCTTACCTGAGGAAGTCTAACAGTAACTGCTTTCCTGAGGAAACTCACCCTTTTTGACTGTCACCTGCATGTTCATGCTTGCTGGTGACTATTGGGAAGTGACTCCCCCAGCAGGAAGTCCCTCAGAATCCATACTCCAGAAGGGGATCAAGGCACCTGTTCTCTCTCACCTGGATACTTCAGGGCTGGGCCCCAGGGTTGTGCAAGTGTGAATCACTCATTTTTGAATGAGGGCTGCCATGCCTGACCTAATGTATCAGGATCTCTGGGGTGAGGCTCTGGCAACTACATTTTGTTGGCCACTCCCTGTTCTGAGGCCCATAACTTTGCTAACTGCTTCTCTCTACAATTTACATTTAAACCCCGACACTCAACTTCACGAAAAGACAACGTTTCTTAATGGACTTTTTAATATGATAACACAAAAATGTATCACCTGTGAGGTGAGAAGCAGAATACTGCTGCTCTTTCCCCTAAAATGTCCATGTTCTAAACTCTTGGAACTTGTGTATATGGTGTCTTCCATGGCAGAAGGAATTTTTCAGATTAAGGTAAGAAACATAAGATGGGGAGAGCTCAGTCTAGTCACATGAACCCTTAAAAGGGGAGAATCTTTCTCAGCTGTAGTCAGACAGAAATGTGACTATGGACGGATGATCAGAGAGAGCCAATGATCCTGGCTTTGAAGATGGAGGAAAGGCCACAGCCAAGGAATCTGGGAGGACACAGAAGGTTGAAAAAGGCGAAGAAACAGATCATCCCCTAGAACTCTAAAAAAAAAAAAAGAAACCCCTCCCAAAACAAAAACACAGCCCTGCTGACACCTTGATTTTAACCTAGTGTAGGGCTTCTAACCTCCAGAGCTGTAAAATAATACATTTGTGTTGTTTTAGGCCACTAAATTTGTGATAATGTTTTACAGCAGCCAGAGGAAGCTAATATATATGTATTCTGGGCAAAATATTTAGAATGAATCTAAGATTTCAGGAAATACAGTGGCTAAAGGAACAATTTAAATGATACCAAGAAGAAACAACCAGACAAACTAAGAATGCGGCATGTTCTTGAAGACAGTTGGCCTAGATTATTCACAAAGCAATGTTATGGACAAATGATCAGAGAGAGCCAATGATCCTCTGAGCCAAAAATCCAAGAGGGCCTGCTTTGGGTTAAACTAGAAAAAGGAGACATAAGATAGGAAAACGGGTCCTGGATCACCTGCCCTGCAAGTAGTGTAGATGGGTTGTCCTTGTGTATTGGATTTTGCAGTGTCTTGCATTCATGTCTTCATTCATTTATTTACCCTTCCATTCACGTGCCTCTCAAACATCCACTAGGTATCTCCTCTTCCTAGGTCCTGATTTAAGCTCTAAGAGATCACAGGAAGATAACTCCTCCCAAAAGAAGAGAATGCTCAGGTTGGTATTTCCTGCTGACCTCTGGGTGGTTGGCTGGCCTTGAATGAGGAAGACCTATCTGGGTGAGGGCGGATCAGGCCAGAAGAGATCTTTGCAGTGCTCGCTCCTCTGAGGACCCCGGAGTGGCAAAAGCGAAAGGAAAAGAATGGAAAAGACCTCCTCATCCTTACCCCTATGACCTTGAAGTGCAAGGTGGAAAGTTGTGTTTGCCTTAGTCCCCTGATTCATCAAGCAGGGAGCTTGACCCAAAGACCATCTTTCAAAGCTGGGCAAAGTCATGCATTCATTCACCCAACTAGCCTTTGTTGGATTCCTACAATGTGTCAGGAGCTGATCTGAATGCTGTAGGTTTACCATGGGGAAAAGAAAGTTCCTACTCCCATGGAATTTACAGTTTTTGAGGATGGAGATGGAAAACAAACAAAAACAAATATAATAATGTCAGGTGGTGATGAGTACTACAAAGAAGAAAGGCGGGTAGAGAGTCCAGGTGCTCTTTTAGATAGAGTGCTTGGGAATGGCTTCCTGAAAGGCCAAACTAGGCAGAGACCAGAATGTAGTGAGAAAACTCACTATGTGGCTGAAGTCTCAGATGGGAAGCAGCATGAGTGGAGTTCCTTGTGGAGAATGTTCTCGGTATATTCAAGCAAGGGGACAGAGTGGCCAGGAGAGGACAGGGAAAGAGGTTATTGTATAATAACCTTATTTTTTAAAATATCCTTTGTCTCTGGTTTCTGGCACAAAGCTCCTAAAACCCTTGGAATTTCCTGAGTGATGGGATGAGAGGAGCATCTTGTCTTTTTAATCTTAAGGAGCTCCGTTCCCCCATACCTGAGTTAGTACTAATGAGGGAGCTCTTGGAAGACCCCCAGATAGCTTCAGGGTGGAAGCTGGTCACCAGAAAAGCAGCCTTGATTAGAAGCATGGAACTTTCAGCTGGTCTCAGGGAGGGTAAGGGGTGAGATTGAGTTCAGTCCCCAGTGGCCAGTAATTTAATCAGCCATGTCTACATAATGAAACCTCCATAAAGTCCTCCTAAATGATTGGTTTGAAGGGCTTCCAGTTGGTAAACACTGCACGTGTCAACTCTGTGGGAACAGAGATTTCTGCACTTGGTATGCTTTCAGACCTCACCCTCTGTACTTACTCTTCACAGCCGTTCATTTGTATCCTTTGCAATAAACTATAATTGTAAGTAAAACATTTACCTCAGTTCTGTGGGTCATTTTAGTCAATTTTTGAATCTGAGGTTGGGGAGGAGGGTTGTGGGAATTCCCGACTTTATAGCCAAGTGTGACAGAGATGCAAGTAACCTTGGGAACTGGTACTTGCAACTGGCATCTGAAGTAAGGGCAGTCTTGTGGGACTGAGTCTGTAAGCCTGTGGCGTCAAGGACTCACTCCAAGTAATTAGTGTCGAAATTGAATTGTAGGGCACACAATTGGTGTCAGAAAATTGGTTGGTTAGAGAAAAAAAATCTCTTTAGAGGTACTGAATACCCAAGAACCAGACTATGAAGGACCTTATAGGCAATACAGAGAAAATTTGGCTTCTGTTCTATGTAATTGCTCCTTTTATAATCTATATTTTTGGAAGGCCAATTCCGTATCCTTCTCCTCACCTATGTGGATTCCTTTATTTTCAATATTCATAATGACCTTTTGAGATCAGTAGCATCATGTCCATTTTGCAATAAGATAAGAGTAAGGCTCAGAAATCATAGATGGCTGACACATGTTCACACACATTGCAATGCCCATTTGAATTCAAGACTGTCTGACAATGCCTTCCCTGACAAGAGGTCAGCAGAGGTGAGTGTGGACATCTCTCCTGGCTGCACATGAGTTCTTTGAGAGGCAGCAACAAGAATGTGCACTGCAGACATTCGAACAGGAGGAAACTGGTCAATATGGCTGAAAGGCACATGAAAAGTAAGAGCAGATACAGTTCATAAGAATACACTAGGGGTGGTGTAAGGGTGATAAAAAAATAAAGAAGTAATGTCATTACTGTGCTTGATTACATAGTTGTATTTTTATTCCTTTTAACTTTCTATTGCCCTGTGGCTCCAGACCACAGTGGATCCAGGGGCTTCTTGCTTTGGGAGAAGGACTAATTTGAAGTCATTTCTCAGGCCTGTGTCCCAAAGTTGATTTTCCAGAACCCCTAGGAAAACAGCAGTATTGAATACCAAGACATTTTGCAGGAGAAAAGGTCTTTTCTGCATTTAAAAAGTTTCCCTTTACTTATCAAGAGCCAAGTCTTGCTGCCTGGAACCATGGCAGTAAGCCAGAGGAGAGACCCTGATGTGAAGCTTTGAACAGGAAGAGAAAGTATAAGGATAGGGCAAAGGGGCAAGAAGCAAGTTTCCTGGTTTCTTCTTCAGAATTGAAGCCCCAGAGGGTGGAGGGTGTGAACAATGGAAGCATCTACATAGGCCTGGAGTAGATCTACTAGTGGCTTTGTTCCTTGTTCTGCCAGTATTGCTTGGGCAAATCACAAGATCCAGAGAGAATGCCTTTGTCCAGCATGGCACCCACCTTAGGGTGGCCATGGCTAGGGGGATTGCACAAGGGCAGTAAAAGCTTCCCCAAATTCCTGTGTTCCCCACCCTGGAAAAGGGGACACAAAGTGATGAGGGAACTGGAAGATAGAAGAGTCACCTCGTTCGGTTCCAGAGCCGAGAGAGAACCTGCTGGCCCTCCCTTGCCCCAGACACTCCCTCCTGCCCCCAGACACCTTCCTGAGAATGCGGCTGGGAAGGGAGAACCCTTGAGGGGCACCGAAAATAACCCTGATGAGCTGTTTTAGCTTTGAATTGGCATTTACCCCAAAGAGATTATGCTAGCGCCAAAGAAAAGAATTAAAACCCAAAGAGAAAACCACCTTTAATTGCCCTGCTAACCCCTTCTTCCACCATTATTAGCAGAAATTAGCACTCAGGGTGCAATGCCAGCGGTTTACAGAAAGTGAATTTTGCAGGCCTGCCTAAATTGCAATGTATCTGTTTTCACTTGTCAACTCTTAGAGCTCATCTATCTCAAACTCTTAGTCTTTCAAGAAACACTCTCCCTTTCCTCTCCTGTTTTTAAAGAATTTTAGACTTGTGGGGTAGAAACATGAGTATTTGTTACATAAGTATATGGTGTGAAGGCGAGGCTTTGGGCTTTTGATGAGCCCACTCTATCCCCAGTGGCAAGCACAGTACCCAACGGGTGGTTTTGTGTCCCCTGACCCCACTCCCCACCACCGCCTTGAGCAGTGATCAGTGACTGTTGTCCCCATTCTTGTGCTCATAGGAACATTCTCTTTAAACAGCTGCAGGGCATCACATCCCTGGCTTGTCTCTACCTTAGGGTCACTTTTTCCTCTGTCACGTACTCTGACCTCATCCCCTTTCCAACCTTCACATCTTGGGGTGCCCCAGGAGTCAGTCCTGAGAACCCTGCTCTTGTCACTTACATTCTCGTCTTCCAAAGGATCCCAAGACCAATCTTTCATCTAGGTTCAGACTTGTGTATCCAACTCCCTACTTGACACATCGCTTGGATACCTAGTTGTTATTTCAAAGAAAGTACCCCCAGCACTCTGGGCTCTCAACCTGCTCTTCCTCCAGGTGCTTTCACCTCTGTGATGGCATTCACGACAAATCTAGGACTCATCCTTGACTCCTTGACTTGCTTTATGCCTCGCATCTGATCCATTAGTAAGTCCTGCTGGCTTTACCATCAAACTGCACCCACCTCTCACCTTGTCTTCTGACCAGGCTCCCTATTTCCATTCTCCTACTGGCAATTCTCCACCTACCAGCCATAGGGTATTTTCTAAAACATAAAACACATCCATCAGTCCCCTGCCCAATACCCTTCAAAGTCTTCCTGACACGTGTAGAATAAAATCCAACCTTCTCTCCATGGCTTGTAAGTCCCTGTAAGGCCAGACTCCTGCTTCTCTTTCAGGTCTCATTTCCAGTTTCTAATATTTCGAGCTCATTTCTCTGCTTTGTTTATTCTATTGTATACACACTGGCCTGCCTGCACTTATCCCTGATGTGAGTAACTCCCACCATAAAGGTCTGATCGAGGTATTAACATGACTGATTTTACTCACCTCTTTCTAGAAAATATTCTTGGACCTTCTGCCTACAGTAGTATCCCTTCATTGTTTTTTAATCTTCCCTCATGAGTAGGAAAAGTTAGTCTGAGAATGGAGCCAATGCAAAGTACAACCATGTTGAGGAATGAAGAGAGATTCAATAGCAATGCTGTATATTTTTCTCTAATCATGTATCAATAATATATGGTATAATAATGTGAGCTCCTGATTCTAACTATGTCTGAACTTGGATTGTTTGCAGGATCATGAGTCAATCTCTCTCTCTCGCTCTCTCTCTCTCTCTCTCTTTAGTTTGAGTAGTGTTTTCTGTCACTTAAAACCAAGAGTTTTCACTGTAAGAACCAAATCCACCTACACCCACTTGTTCTCTACCTTGACAAGACTTCAGTATTTCACTGTCTTCAAAGTGCCTTTACTCTGCAAGGTAAACCTTTTTTTCCACTGTCTATGTAAAATACTCTCAGTAAAATCAACATTGCAAAGCAATGCACTGAGTTTTTCTTTTTTATTATAAAGATGTGGGGTACAATTCAGGGTTAGGCACACAAAGGTTGATTATGCAGGTACCCTTGCTGTTGAAGTGTATCCCTCCCTCCCCTAGCAGTTTCCCTCAACTGCCACTCCCACCCCAGTCCCGACAGTTTCCCACTACTGCCATCCCTTTCTTATAGCATTATGATAATTGTTCAAGGTCCGCTGATGAGTGAGAACATATGGTACTCTGTTCTTCGTTTCTGTGATGAATCACTGAGTGTGATCGACTCTAAATCCATCCAAGTTGTTGCAAAGTCCATAGGTTTGTCCTCTTTATGACTGCGTAATATTTCATTGTGTATCTGTACCACTTTTTTTTTATCTAGTCCAGCTTCAATGGGCAACATGGTTGGTTCCATGTTTTTGCTATTGTGAATAGAGCCACAACAAACATACGTGTGCAGGTATCTTTTTGGTAGAATGATTTGAGTTCCTTGAGGTATATTCCCAATGGGGGATTGCTGAGTCATATGGAAGGTCAATTTCTAGTGTAGACCAAAGAAGTTGCACTAGTTTGCATTTCCACCAACAGTGTAGAAGCATTCCTTTATCTCTGCATCCTCACCAGTATCTGTTGTTTGTTTTATTAATGATGGCCATTCTTACTTGGGTTAGGTAGAATCTCGGTGTGGTTTAGATTTGCATTTCTCTGATCATGAGTGAGGCTGAGCACTTTTTCATGTGTCTGTTGGCTACGCATATATCTTCTTTGGAGAAGGTCTTTTGCCCACTTTTTAATAGGGCTATTTGCTTTTTTCCTTTTGGTGTGTTTGAGTTCCTTGTAGATCCTAGATGTTAGACCTTTGTCAGATATACAGTTGGCAAATTGTTTGTTTGTTTTTTTAATATAAACAATTGCTGAGTTATGCTTCAAAGATTCTGAGTGGTAAAAACAAAATCTGCAGTATTGTCATCAACATGACTTTGCCATTTCAGGAAACCCTTGACCAGGAAGAGAAAACAACTTTCCTGAGAAACTGATTTAAATGAATATGAGACTGTTCACTATTTTAATAGATAGTATCAAATGACTGTTCATATCCTGGGACTCTTCTAAACCTGTCCCTGGGAACTGCTAACTTGTTGTGTCCTCCTCCAATCATAAACAGTGCTTAAAAGATCCACCTTCAAAAAGTCACCAAACCTCACAAATATCTAAACATCCTGAGTTTGTGGTCTCTACTCTGGGGCTTTACTAAGACTCTGTCAGGTAACAGTATACTTCAATTGGCTGACTAACTGTTTGCTTCAGTGATACTTTCAGGAAGCAAGCATTTCAGAGTAAATATAAGTAGCTGACCCTGGATCTTGGCTCCATAAAAGCGTGTTTGGGTTAAGAGTGTGTGTGTGTGTGTGTGTGTGTGTGTGTGTGTGTGTGTGTGTGTGTGTGTGTTTGCATGCTGTCAGGAACTTTCTGAAGAAAGTGACATCTAACTGGAATCTTTCTTGTTCCACATGGGTTCCACATTCTTTTTACCTGCTTTTGCCTGACTTACCATCCTATGAGTCCCTTTTCTTGGGCTAGCTAAAGTACGAAAATGATAATAGTTTCTGTAATTGCAAAGGTGACATGATATAATGGGCAGACTCGAAACCACAGTTGAGTCTTTGCCCTACCACTTACTAAATACAATGGCTTACAGAATGTCACTTAGCTTTTGAGCCTCATGTTTACAATGCAGGCAACACTATGAATTAGTCAGCATTCTCCAAAGAAACAGAAGTAACAGGATGTAGAGAGAGAGGAAGAGATTTATTTTAAGAAATTGGTTCACATGATTAGAGAGGCTTGGCAGGTCCAAAATCTGCAGAGGAGACTGGCAGCCAAAATCTCAGGGAAGAGTATTAGTTCCAGTCCAAAGGGCTGCTGGCAGAGTTTCTTCTTCCTCAGGGGATCTCAGTCCTTTCCTTAAAGGCCTTTAACGGATAGGATGATGCCCACCACACTGCAGAGGATAATCTGCTTCATTCAAAATCTGAATTTCTTATTAATTTCATTTTTAAAAGACACCTTCACAGAAACATCTCAAAGAATGTCTGACAAAATATCTGGGTATCATGGGCTAGCCAAGTGGACACATAAAATTAGTCATCATATAATACTAGACTTTGTTTTTGACCACAGCAATCACAAAAATACTACTTTCTCTTATGTCATTTTTGCCCAACCCCGAACACCACCGTTTCTCCCTCTTCTAAGTTATCAATTATCAATTACTATTACTACTTTTAAAAATTGACTCAATTTTGAATTTAAATTTATTTCAGTAGAAAGCGCTATTTCATTTTGTTTTATCTTACATTTTTATAAAAGTGAATGCAATTTTTATTTTTTTATTTTTTCTTTTAACTTCATATTTTCAAAGTCTCTTTTGCACTGTAAGGCAACTATTAGGTTAAAACTATATCCCAATAGGGTCTCCAAATGTTAGGCCAGGTCCAATGGGGAGGGGTGTCTGGTTTGCGATCCAATGCCATGAGAAAGATGCAAAGAATTGCACAACAGATAGATTAGAAAATATAGTTTATTTGGAAAGCAAATTAGAGAGAGAGAAGTGAGGGAGAGAGAGAGATAGGGAGAGAGGGAAGAGCCACCTCCCCAAGGTAAGGGAGGGAGCCAAAGCTTAGGAAAACATGACCTGGCCATAGCTCAGAGAAGCACGGCCAAACAATAGCTTCACAAGGCAATGGTGAATGGACAGAGAGAGATTCACCTCCCCAAGCTAGGGAAGGGGCCCAAAGCCAAGAAACCTGGTGGTCATAGCTCAAAGAACCATGTGGACACACCAGAGTTTAACAAAGCAGCGGCCGAATGAAATGTTTATAAACAGAAAATTATAAAAATTAACACTATGCAAAGAAATTTACGTTATTAGATTCTAGCTAGAGGATCTACAAGGAACTCAAATGCACTGAAAAGAAAACAAACAAACAGCCCCGTTAAAAAGTGGGCAAAAGACATGAATAGACACTTCTCAAAAGAAGATATTCGGGCAGCCAACAGACACGTGAAAAAGTGCTCAGCCCCACTCATCATCAGATAAATGCAAATCAAAACCACATTGAGGTACCACCTAACCTCAATAAGAATGGCCATCATTAATAAAACAAATAACAACAGATGCTGGTGAGGATGCGGAGAAAAAGGAACGCTTCTACACTGTTGGTGGGAATGCAAACTAGCGCAACCTCTTTGGAAGACAGTGTGGCGATTTCTGAAAGAACTAGAAATTGGCCTTCCACATGACCCAGCAATCCCTCTACGGGGAATATACCCAGAGGAACTCAAATCATTCTACAAAAAAGATACCTGAACACACATGTTTGTTGCAGCTCTATTCACAATAGCAAAAACACGGAGCCATCCATGCTGCCCATCGAAGCTGTACTGGCTAAAAAAAGTGTGTTTTACACAATGGAATATTATACAGCCAAAAAGAACAAACATATGGACTTCACAGCAACTTGGATGGATTTAGAGTTGATCATACTCAGTGATCTATCACAGAAACAAAGAACAGAGTGTATATATATATATGTTCACACTCATCAGTGGACCTTGAACAATTATCATAATGCTATAAGAAAGAGATTGGCTCCTGCCTCTTGGGAGGCTGAGGTAAGTGGATTGCCTGAGCCCGCAGTTTCGAGACCCGCCTGGACAACTTGGTGAGCCCTCATCTCCATAAGAAATCAAAAAATTAGTCGGGCGTGGTAGCACGCGCCTGTAATTCCAGCTACTTGGAAGGCTGAGGCGGAAGGATCACCGGAGCCCAGCAGGTTGAGGCTGCGGTGGCCGGGAGCGGCCACTGCACTCCAGTCTGGGTGGCAGAGTGAGACTCCAACTCAAAAAAAGAAAAGGATTGGCGGTAGTGGGAAACTGTCTGGGGAGTGGGGGTGGGATTGTCAGTGGAGAGAAACTGCCAGGGGTGGGAGGGGCACACTTCATCAACAAGGGTGCCTGCATAATGAACATTTATATACCTAATGCTGAATTGTACCCCCCATATTTAAAATTTAAAAAATAAAAATTCTAGCTAGAAACTACTGCCTCGTCTAGGCTCTGAGACTAGGCCTGCTCTCTCTTTGAAGAAAGAAGAAAGGGAGGGAGGGAGGGAGGGAGGGAGGGAGGGAAAGAAAGACAGGAGGAAGGGAGGGAGGGGAAAAGGGAAAACAGAAAAGGAAGAAGGAAAGGAAAAAGAAAAGAAAAAATTATGAGCATAGAGAAAATGGAGGCATAATAGCAGCAAATTAAAATCACTTGGATGGAATCAGAGACATCAAGAAACAATGTAAAGGAAATCGTTTTTTTAAACACAAGATACAATATGCTATTTCTGGGAATGGTCCCCAAATCATTACATGTTCCACCAAAAATTATATTTTGCTTCTTAGCGTAGACTACTAAAGGGAAGACTGTGCTTTTGAAGAGAGGAAATTCAGTGTCTACAGCTAAAAAAAAAAATAGAAAAGGGAGTACCAGACTGAGTACAAGTTCAGTGGAGATTTGGAGAATGAAATGCCACATGCTCTGCAAAGTAAACCTGTTTCTCTAAAAACCTCTCAGTAATGCTATGCAATGGGTGCTGAGTCGTGAAGCAGAGTTGCTGCCCCGCAAAAGCAAAATCAGCCGGACAGCCCACAGATGGTGACAAATGCCATTTTGTTCAACAGTGATTGGCATCTCTTAGGTCCAGGCACTTGTCTAGGCACTGGGAAAACAGAAATGCAAAAGCCCTGCTCCTTCTCCTAGTGGGAGGGTCATGGTAGGGGGAGTTGTCTCCCACAGAACAAAAGTGTCTTCACAGGGTTGTACGTTGAATTCCCCATTCTATTTCATTTTAGAGAAAGGAATTTTGAAGTACTCGTGTGTTCTCAAAACAGCTGTAATGAATGAGTTTTTTTTCTAGCAGATGATTTTCTTTCAGCCAATCCTGACTGAAGTTGGAGGTGGCAGCCCATCTGGGTTACGGATTCAGTTTTTTCCTATTTGAGTTCAATATCAGTGACGTACGTTGGTACCTGCTTCCGAGCAGTGTTTCATAAGTCTGGCCGGCAGATTGTCTTCTTGTCTGGCCAACAGTATTGCTGAGTCTGGAGCCAACCAGTGTGTTATTGTTCAATAAGAATTACAGTGTTCTGACATTTAAGGATGAATCAGATGGCCCAATGGTGGCCTACTGTTCTACAGATGATTTTTGAATTATAAGAGCTTCCCTATTTAGGAAATCTAGAAGGGAAGGAAATACCAAGCGATCAAACTTGTATTCAGCTTGTTTGAGCCTGAAGATAGCTGAAAGAATATCAAACCTCTCTGTCACCGGGTCTTTAAGACAGGGTTCAAAAAATTCTCACTGAAACCAGTAGTGAGTCATCTGCTTTAATCAGTTTCCTCATGTTCTACTAAGTAACTGCTATGATTAAAGGAAGTCAATTTTACATAAGCCTGGAGCACCTTTTAATATCCTTTCAACACTGGAATTGAACAGAATAAAGAATGTGCTCTCCAGAACAGCCCTTTGCTTAAACCAGCCGAGCCGAAAGAAGGCAGAATGTTTTATTGTCATCGTCATCATTAAAAATTCCTCTTAGATAAATCTCTAAGTTTGCGCTTATTTCCAAAAATACATTAATGCATTCATTTGCTCATTCAGTCGTCACTTGCTGCTCGTACGTTCCAACAACCACATAAATTGCCTTTGCCCTTGAGCAACGGATGAATGGTATTAAGCAAACTGGCCTCTGGGAACAGTCAGGAGAGGGAACAGTCAGGAGAGCCTTGCTGGAAAAGGCAATGGTAGGGCTGAATCCTGAGGACTGAACATGTGAATCGGGTGGTGATGTCAGGGAATGAGCTTCCAGGTAGAGAGGAGAGCACAAAGGAAGGACTACATCTGTGACAAGAACAGGAACAGCCGATGCTCAGTGTGACTTGAGCAAAGGCACCTGGGGTGAGGGGAATGAGGGGAGGAAAGTTTATGGAGTTTAAGCCGATTCTGAAAGTAGTGGACAGATATTTAGGGAATTTAAATGAATTTTGTTCCTTAAGTACCAAATAGATTAAATAGTAGCAGTACCATTGCCAGTAAGAGCCATTTCACAGAAATTTAAATAAAAGGTAAATCTCAAACCACAATGCAGTATCTTCTCACATCCACCAGACTGGCTCAAATGGAAAAGACAAGCAACGCCAAGTGTTAGTTAGGATGTGGAACAACCAGAGCTCTCACACACGGAGTGTCTAGGGTGATTGTCACTTTGAGAAATGCTGTTGGTAGTGGCAGCTAATGCTTGACACATGCATAACTTATGACTCAGCACTCCACTCCTTAGACATACCTAATAGAAATGCATACACAGGTTCTCCAAGAGGTATGTACGAGGTTGTAGCAGCATTATTCTTATTAACCCCAAACTGAAATTTACCCAAACACTCAACAAAAGTAGGATAAACAAATTATGATATAATCACACAAGAAAACTTCATGCAGTAATAAGAATGAGAAAATCACAACATAAAATCACAGGAATGAATCTTGCAAACAATATGTTAAGATGAAGAAGCCAAACACAAGAGAGTACATGCGAAGAGATTTCATGTATATAAAGCTCAAAAGAGGCAAAAATACTCTGTGGTGTTAGAAGATAGAATGTGGTTACCCTTGAGGGATAATTACTGGAAATGGTATGGGAGGAACTTCTGCAGGGGTGAAAATGTTGTTTCTTGACCTGGGTGCTTGTTGCATGGATATGTTCATGTGTGTTCTTCGTGCATGTGTGGAGAGAGACAGAGAATGAGCTCTCTGAGACATCTTATGAGAACACTAACCCTATCAGATCAGGATCCCACCCTTAGGATCTCCTTTACCTTTCAAATACAACCACACTGGGGGCTAAGCCTTCCACATATTAATATGGTGAGAGAACGCAAACATTCAGTCCATAGCAGGAGCTGCAAACACTTTGAGTCCATTTTTAATTTGCCACATAGTTGATGTCCAGGTTCCTCAAGAGCAAGACGAGCAGCAGGTATGAATAGGAAGTGGAAACCAGATGTTGGAAATTATTTGAAGCTAAGGCTGCCTCTGAATCCTTGCTCTCTCTCAGAGCATGTGCTCCAATCTCTCCTCTCACCTGGATGTCTCTGTGTATTGCTTGTTGGAGTATCCCTGACCATAGACCTTGAACTCTCAGTTTCTATGACCATCACCAAATGCCATTACTCTCTAGTCTCCTCGTTTGAACTATAGACACACAGAGAGGAAATCTGATTGACTCATCTCAGGTAGTGTTCCCTGCCTTTGCCAGCCTTCAATCGGGTTCCCACTAGCTGTTCCAGGGGATGTCGTGTTGGGTGATATCCAGGGCTGCCCTTTCCAGAAGCTGAGAACCTAGCAGAAATGTTTTTATGTAACTACTTAAGGGGCTTAAATCTCATACAAGTAGTTACTGTGGAATGTGGAAAAGTTTAAAAATTCAAATCCTCTAATCTATAATTTGAGGTTTCCCAAACAGTTCATTATCCACCCACCCGTGCCCATTAAGAATGCCTTCAGCTACAAGTAACAGAAGATCCCCTAAGTAACAGAAAATCAAGTGATATCCGAATATTACCACACTGCCCCATCCTCTGCCTCTGTCTGACAGGGTGTTGAACAATTCAGCAACCCAGAACTGGCTTCTCTGGCATAGGAGAGAAGAGAGTGCTCACATCCTGTAGCAGTTTCTCTGCCAGCATGATTGGGCAGCCATCCCACAGAACAGAACTTGTAGAGCCAAGGTGACTTACCTCTTATCTTGTGTGGGGAATGCTTAATTGAGACATTCAAACACATTTTTCATATGTCATTTGAAAAGTTGAAGGGCAGAATCTTTTTCCTCTTCTTGAATATAAACATTTGAAAACCAGAAAGCATAATTTTCAAGTAAAGAAGGACTTGGGGGAAAGGGGGGACAGATGTTCAAACTCTGTGAGTTTTCATCCCATTTTTGTCTTCTGGAAAGAGACCTATAGATCTATGCAGTAACTTGCTTAAGAACAATAGCCAGCAGTGTGTCTTTGTTATTTCCTTCCACTCCCTTGGAAAGGAAAAATCATTATATAATGAGGTTGCAGGTCCTCAGAGGCGCCCAAGGAATTTTCCAAAGAGTGTCCTGGGATGCTTCAGTTTGGTAGAACTTCTCATTAGCCAGACTTTGCTTGTTTGTGTCAATAAATCTTTGCTTGGACTCTTCCCCTCATCTAGAATACCTTCACCCTTCCACACCACCTACAAAAGTCATCTGCCTCCTTAAAGACCATAGCAGTTAGGATTGCCTCTTGCTGCAAGGAACAGTGGTGGCTCATACAAGTGAACAGGTTTATGTTTCTCATATAACAAGAAACTCAGAAGCGTAAAGTCCAGGCTGGTACAGCAGCTCTGCAGCCAACCTCCACCTATCTTTCTGTTCAGCCATCCTTAATGTTATGGCTTGAATGATTTTGTCCCCTCCAAATCCATGTGTTGGGAGATTAATTTCCAATGTAGCAGTATTGGGGGGCGGTGGTTAGTGGTAGATGTTTAGGTCTTGAGGGCTCCACCCTCATGTACAGATTAATGCCACTATAAAGAGGTCTGTGGGAGCAAGTTTGCTTTCTCTCTCTTTTTTTGGTGGATTCCATTATAATTATAAATTTCATTTAATTATAACTCTTGCTTTGTGGTTCTTCTCCTTCCTTTTATGCCTTGATATTCCAAGGATAGACCTGATATCAATTGCTTTTTAAAAAAATTTTAGAATTGTGGGGTACATGGGAGGATTTACCAAATTAAGTAAATTGCGTGCAGGAGGTATTGGCTTCTAAGAGTGTTTTTTCCAGGTCTTCTGTCATGTGAGGAATAGCATTCCTCCCCTTAAGTCATTCAAGGTATCATCTGGGTTGTGAAGACATAGCCATTACCAGACACCAATCCTGCTGGCCCCTTGATCTTGGACTTCCCAGCTTTCAGAAATGTGAGAACAGATTTTTATTCTTATCCAGTCCAGTTCCATTGGGTAGCATTGTTGGAAACTGGACTAGATTTTTAAAATGTGGGACATACACAGGATGGAATATTACTCAGCCATAAAGAAGGAAAAACATATGGACTTTGCAGCAACTTGGATGGACTGAGTCTATCATACTCAGTGATCTATCAGAGAAACAAAAAACATGAGTACCACATGTTCTCACTCATAAGCAAAGCCTGAACATTCACCATAATACTATAAGAAAGGGATTGGCAGTAGCAGGATACTGCCGGTGGGCGGGGGGGCGGGTTGCAGGACACAACAGCAATAAGGGTACTTGACCTCAAACCAGGCAAAGGGGGGACAAAAAGGAGGCCCAAACCTTACCTGTAGGGTGATTACTTGTATATCCAATCCTGAATTGTACCCCACATCTTTAAAATAATTAATAATAAATAAATAAATTCTGTTCTTTATAAGTTACTCATTCTCAGATATTTTGTTACAGCAGCACAGCATGGACTAAGACACTTCCCATGCTTGTTTTATGATTGTCAGTTAGCGACTGCCTCTGGCATCTAATCCACATCCCAGATGGAAAGGAAGGAGCCAGATGAGGCTTGGACCAGCTCATTGCCACAACACCTTCAGTTTTCTCAACTGAAGGGAGAAATAACAACTATCTACCTCATAGAATCATTTTGAAGATTAAATGAACTTATACAAATAAAGCCCTGAAGGCAGTGATGGGCACAAGGTATGGCCTAGAGGAGCATTTGCTTTTATTATCTGTGTGGCATGTCTCTGTGTGTGCTTGAAAACAGGCACTACCCAAAGGTTCATGGTTGCTGTTATGAGTGGGAATGATCCACTTTAGAGAGGGTCTTTTCTATTTTCATACAGTGATGTCACTGGTATCTGTGTAGTGACCTGGCAGACACAGTCAAGAGCAGTGCTGGTCTGGGTAGCCAGATCCAACATAAACAAGGGTTTTGAAAACAGAGGGATTCATCTAGAAGAATCCCAACCTCAATGTGAGTGACCATTCCACATTCACCTAGCAGATAATTAGCCAAAAACAATGACTAATTATACTAGACTGATTATTCATGTTACATAACCTAGCTGTTTGCATTTTGTTATCTGCAACTAATGCATCATCTACATGGCCTCCTTGACTTTACTTAAAAGTCTCTCTAAGCCGGGCTCGGTGGCTCAGGTTGTAATCCGCGCCTTTGGGAGGCTGAGGTGAGTGGATTGCCTGAGCCTGTGGGTGAGCAGTGAGACCTCATCTCTACAATAAATAAAAAAAAATCAGCCGGGCATGGTAGTGCGCGCCTGTAGTTCCAGCTACTTGGAAGGCTGAGGCAGAAGGATCGCCGGAGCCAAACAGGTCGAGGCTGCAGTGACCAGGAGTGGCCACTGCACTCCAGTCTGGGCGACGGAGTGAGACTCCAACTCAAAAAAAAAAGTCTCTCTAAAGTGATTTACCTTTTTAGATGCGTATTTAAAAAGAAATCCTCTTCTCACTTATTACTGGTGATAAAGCAAAAGGATACCATCTGTGTGGAGGGGAATTTCATGGTATCTACCAAGGTAACAGACACATTTTTACCACTTGATCTAACTGTCATGCTACTAAGAACTCATCCTACAGTAAATTGCATAAGTAATGAATGTCAGGCGTATGAGGTAATTCATTGTGGGAGTATCTGAAGAGCCAAAACTAGAAACAACCCAATAGGTGACTAGTTTAATAAGCTATGGAACAGCTACACAATGGAGTATTATGCAGCCACTGAAAAATAAGAAGGGATGTATGTATTGATAAAGATCTCTGGAATGAATGTGTGTGTGTGTGTGTGTGTATACACCAGAGATTAATAAAAATATTTTACCTATAAGTGGCATACCTTAGACTTTTAGATCATGTGAATGCCTTGCCTATTCCAATGGGTAAAATTCCATCACCCAACAACAACAACAAAAAAATTGTAAAAAAAATTAAAAAGAAGACCCATATTATTATCATAAACAAAAATATTGCTTGCCATGAACAGAAGGCAATCATAGAATAAATAACTACTAAAATTATCTCCCTCTTTCTCTTACTTTCTCTCTGTCTGTCTCTCTCTCTCACACACACATACACCAGACACACACACACACACACACACACACACACACACACACACACATATGCACCTCTCTGTGTGCTACCCTTTGGAAAGCGTTTTTCAAAGCATTGACTTAGACACTGCTGGGTTTGGTATTTGTGCCATAGGTTCCATCACTGCGTGTATCACAGTCTGTTCTAGTGTTTCCTTTTGGAATTTATCTTCCCTGATAGACTTGAACTCTGTGGTGGCAGGAAATGTGTCTTTTTCATTACTATAACCTCAGAGTCTAAATATTTGTAGGTGAATAAGTAAATGCATGCATGAATAAATAAATGAGTGCATGAGTGTGTTTTTTATTTAACCACTGCTCTCTATGGATTACAATTATCTTCTGACTAAAGTGAACTGGAGAAGGCTATGGTCCTGAATACTCCTCAGGTGTGCCTCACATAGTTTTCTGCTATTATTTGTGTTTCCAGAAGCAATTGGCTCAGGGGTTCCTTAAACTTCACTTGTGTACACTCAAATATAGTGAATTGTAGATACTTGCACATTCTTCAGCCAAAGAAAATGCTATGGCTTCGTACCACGTGTTCTTGGAATTTCACAGCCTCCCCTAATACCTCCAAGGATTCCTGGGTAATGGTGACATAATCCTACTCAACTGCCACTACAGACTTTTTTTCTTGCTGAATTTATACCTCTGCTTGCCTGGTTTTATGTCTACTTGCTGCTTGGTCAGACCATACAGCAGATGAGTGACTGCACTAGAGGTCTGGGGATAAGGTAAGGGGGACTTTGCATAGTATTGAGAAATAAAAATAAAATGTTAAGCCCTTCAACCTACTGAATGGACCTCCTTTTGGCCAAAAGGACCCAGAGAAACCTTCAACTGAGTTCCAGGTCATAATAGAACAAGAGGTTGGACATGTCTCATTATTCCCCGTCCTTCAATAGCCACCATTAGGCTTTCTTTCCTAAGAAAAACTTTCGAAAGATTTGTTCCATCACTGATTTCAACCAACCACTCGACACTGCCCCACCTTTTTTGCAGTTTCAACACTTCAACTAAGCAGCATTTTTTCCAGGTAAGAGACCACCATCTCTGGGCGTGGTGGCTCACGCCTATAATTCCAGCACTTTGGGAGGCCGAGGTGAGAGGATTGCCTGAACCCACAGGTTCAAGACCAGCCTGGGCAACTTGGCAAGACTTCATCTCTACAGTAAACCAAAAAATTAGCTGGGCGTGGTGGCACATGCCTGTAGTCCCAGCTACTTGGAAAGCTGAGGTGGAAGGATCACCTGAGCCCAGCAGGTCAAGGCTTCGGTATCCGTGAGTGTGCCACTGCATTCCAGCCTGGGCGACAGAGTAAAACTCTGACTCAAAAAAAAATAGGCACAGTAAGAGATTTACAACAACAACTAGTAATAACATAGAACAATTAGAACACTATCCCTATTCTTGCACTCTGGGGCCTTTTAAGAAAAAGAAAGAGACCACCATCCATGGAATGGTTCCAGCCAGAGTACACAGTCTACCTACTAAGGACCTTCGTGTTTCTGCTTCACATTTTGACATAAGGGCCCAATAACAATACATGTAAATGTTAAGTCCCACTCCCAAGTGAACATGGGATACATGTAACATACGTTAGCTTACTATGCATGCATACATGCATCTCCCTTTTATGAATATTAATGACTCCTGTAACTTGTTGAATACTTAGTTGACCTGTTCATCATAAATTCCTGTTTCCTTCTTCCTTCCCTGGAAATAACTTTCGGCTCCTACCCAAGGTTACGCTTCTCAAGCTGCAAAATGGCCAGCCTGCAGGTTGCAATGCTTTATAAGAAATAAAACTCTCCCTTCCAAATTTATGAACCTTGTGACAGTGTGGAACATGAAACAACTTAAAAATGACAATTAGACATCGCTGTTCAAAAGTCCCCAAACTGTGCCATCTTTTTGGCCACTGCCGTGAGGTGGTTGAAAACTGGATCTTAAACTTTCTGAGGATAGATAGCATCTTGGCTTCAGAATTCCTACCAGGAGCTAAGCCCCACCGCTGACGAGGAGACACCAACTGCTACCACTTTCTCTGTCCTAGGACCAGGCAGAGACCTGCGTTGACCCCACTGGCTCTGTTCAGCCTCCGACCTGGGACCCAGAGGTGATCTCCACACCCCTCTGGGATTGATCATTGCTGCCCAGAAAGAAAACCTCAGGTGGGGACACAGAGAGACAGATGCCCCACCCCCACACTAGACCAGGCACAGACACATCGAATCTGAGTTGAGGACTTAGCGGTGGTAGCAGCAGCAGTGGACAAGTTGGGTGAGTCTTGACCTGACTCACCCTCCCCCCATAGCAGTCCATAGGGTGTCTGACCTAAGAGCAACCCCATGACTCTGCGCTGAGAGTGGACGGGAGGGGGTGGAGCCTGGAGCCCGCTCCCTACCACAGCTGTGGCCAGAAGCATCAGTGGTGCTTTGGAAAGGAACCTGAAGTTCCAGAAATGGACACCGAAGGAGCTCATTTTTTTTCTCTGTTTTTGTTTATGCTTTACTACTTGTTTTCTGTTTGACTTTTTGGTGGATTTTGAGGGTGAGGGCATCATCAGGGTTTTTGCTTGTTTGTTTGTATGCTTTTGTTCATTTGTTTTTTGTCTTTGTTTATTTCTTTGTTTATCTGTTAGTTGGTGCGCCTGTCTTCCTTCTACTTCTCCTCTCTCTTTATCTTCCTTTCAGCTCCCTTCTTCATTTTTCCATTCTTTCCTTTTTCTTATCTCATTTGACTTTTAGGAGGCATATGTATGCCCTCTCTGCATTGACAGATTGCAAGGTGGTGGGAAGTAGGTTCCAGGGAGCCCAGAAACCTGTCAGCAGATTCTGTGATCTATAGATAGCTTCTGAACCACAGCAACACCATCACATGTTAATCAAATCCCAAAACTGCAAAAAGCACTGCCCTCCATCCCCAGCCTGGTTTCAAAACTGAACAAATCCAGAGGGTCTACATAAGGAAGAATAGAGGATTTCACAGAATGAAATCTACCCCACCACCACCACTGAGCAATGGAATTAAGGAAAGGGGAAGAAGGGGGGAGAAAACCCATCATAAATGAATAAGAATCAAAGGAAGAACATAGATCCCATACAGACTCCTGTAAAGACAGCACCTGAGAATACAGACTTCAGAACTCAGACAATGAAGAGTCCCCAGAACAACTGATCTCAAACCACAAACACAGACATCAAGATATTAATAGAGAGAATGAATAGAAATGAGGAGAGACAAGAGAAAAGAATGGAGTAGATAACTGAGATGACAGCAATAAAGAATACAGTAAATGAAATAAATAACCAACTGATAAGCATGGAAAGCAGAATTAACCAAACACAAGAAAGAATCTCAGAGCTTGAGAACCAAAATATGGAACTAACTCAAAATGTTGAAAACATAGAAACAAAGCTTAAAATGATGGAACAAAGCCTCCTCCAAGAGATGTGCAATTATATAAAGTGGCTAAACCTACAATTAATTGGCATTTCTGAGGCAGATAGAGAAACAGAGACCACCCTGGAACAAATAGTCCATGAAATTACCCAAGAAAACTTCCCTCATCTCATCAGAAATGTGGCAAGAGATTCAGAGAACTCCTGCAAAACATCAAATAAGAAGACTGACTCCTAGACACATAATAATTTGCTTACACAAAGTAGCTATAAAAGAAAAATATCATAAGGGCAGCAAGAGAGAAAGGCCAGACTACTTACTGGGGAAGACCAATTAGAAGAGCAGCAGACTTATCTACAGATACACTACAGGCTAGAAGAGATTGGAGACTAATTGTCAAAGTTCTCAAAGATAAGCAATTCCAACCAAGAATGTCCTACCCAGCTAAGCTAAGCTGATGAAGCTTAGCTCATACTGATAAGCGATGGAGAATTAAAATCCTTCCCAGATATTCAATCCCTAAGAGTTTATGCCACCTCCAGACCAGCTCAACAAGAAACACTTAGGAAAATATTAAACACAGAAGAAAGAAAGAAAGAAAGAAAGAAAGAAAGAAAGAAAGAAAGAAAGAAAGAAAGAAAGAAAGAAAAATTGGATCTAAGACATCTCAAAAATCATCCACCATGACCAAGTAAGCTTTGTCCCCAGGATGCACGGCTGGTTCAACATCCACAAGACCATAAATGTAACTAAATACATCAACAGATGTAAAAATAGGAAACACATGATTATATCATCAAATGCACAAGAAACTTTCTAGAAAATCTGGCATCCCTTCTTGATAAAGACCCTTGAACACCTAGGCATAGAGGGATCATACCTCAAAATTGTAAGTGCCATCTATGATAAACCCACAGCAAGCAAATTGCTAAAGAGACAAAAATTGGAAACGTTTTTCCTGAAAACTGGAACAGAACAGGGCTGCCCACTTTCACCTCTCCTATTCAACACAGTGTTAGAAGTCTTAGTTAGAGCAATCAGACAAGAGAAGGAAATCAGGGGCATCTGAATAGAAAAAGAGGAAGTCAAGTTATCCCTCTTTGCTGATGACATGCTTCTATGCCTTGAAAATTCAAGAGAATCTGTCAAAAACCTTCTTGTACTGATAAAGGACTTTGGCAAAGTCTCAGAGTAGAAAATTAATTTGCAATAGACAGTTGCATTCTTATACACCAACAACAAACAGGCAGAGAACCAAATAAAAAGCACAATCCCATTCACAAAAACAAAAAAAAAAAAATTAAATATCTTGGCATCTTCCTAACCAGAGAAGTGAAAGACCATACAATGAAAATTACAAACAAAACACTGGTCAAATAAATCAAAGATTACACAAACAAATGGAAAAATATTCCATGTCATAATTGGAAAAATCAACATTTTTAAGATGTCCATTCTACCAATGGCAATCTATAGATTTAATACAATACCTATCAAATTATCAGCATCATTCTTCTCAGACCAGGAAACAACAATACAGAAATTCATATGGGAACATAAAAAACCACAGATATCCAAAACATTTATCAGCAAAATAAACAAAGCAGAGGGTACAACACTTTCAGGCTTTAAACTTTATTATAAGGCTACAATAATCAAAACAGCCTGGTATTGGTATAAGAACAGGGATATAGACCAATGGAACAGAGTAGAGATGCTTTCACTAACAACCACTGGGGAGAGGAGAACTTATTCAGTAAATGGTGCTGGGAAAACTGACTGAACACATGCAGAAGATTAAAACAAGACCTTTACTCAACTCTAAGTGGATCAAAGACCTAAATGTAAAACCTCAAAATATGAGGACCTTAGAAAATGCAGGAAACAACCTGATGGAATTTGGAACTGTCAACCAATTCCTGATCAAAATCTCAAATGCCCATGCCATAAGAGATAAGATAGACAAGTGGAACCTCATCAAACTGACAAGCTTCTGCAAAACAAAAGAAACCATCAAGAGAGCAAGGAGACAGCCCACAGAATGGGGAAAAATATTTGCCAACTGTATACCTGACAAAGTCCTAACATCTAGGCTTTACAAGGAACTCAAGGGTGTTAAAAAGAAAAATACAAACAACCCTATTAAAAAGTGGGTAAAAGATATGAATAGACACTTCTCAAAAGAAGACATACGAACAGATGACAGATACATGAAAAAATGCTCAGTCTCACTAATCATCAGAGAAATTCAAATTGAAACCACACTGAGATACCACCTAACTCCAGTAAGGATAAATAACTCAAAAAACAACAGATGCTAGAGAGGATGTGGGGAAAAGGGAACACTTCTACCCTGTTGGTGGGGGTGTAAACTAGGACAGTCTTGTGGAAAACAGTGTGATGATTCATAAAAGATCTAAAAATCAACCTTCCATATGACCCAGCAATTTCCCTCTGAGAATATACCCAGAGGAACTCAAATCACTCTATGGAAAAGATACCTGCACACACATGTTTACTGCAGCATTATCCATAAAAGCAAAAACGTGGAACCAACCATGCTGTCCATCAAGAGTGGACTGGATTTTTTAAAATGTGGTCATATACGTGATGTAATATTATGCAGCCATAAAGAAGGACAAAATTATGAACTTCACAGCAACTGGGATTAAAGTCTATAATACTGAGTGATCTATCACAGAAGCAAAGAACTGAGTACCACATGTTCTCACTCATAAGTGGACTCTGAAAAACTATTCTAATATTATAAGAAAGAGATTGGGGATAGTGGGAAACAGCCAGGGGAGGGAAGAGTGGGAGACCCTTCATCAATAAAGGTACCTGATCTCAAACCAGGTGAAGTGGGGACCAAAGTGAGGCCCAAACTTTGCCTGTACAGTGATCCTGAATTATACCCATTTTTAAAACAAAAATTAAAGACAAACAAAGAACGTAAGTCCCCAAACTATACTCTGACAGTGAGTTTCTCCCTGGCCCTCTTAGTCCTTACCCTGTCCTGCCTCCACGTTGTTGGAGCCAGCGTCTCCTCACACCCTCTCCCATTTCCCTCTTCCTGAGGTTCCAAGGCCCTTACCCTCTCTCTTCTGGACATCTCCATAAAATGAAATTCCTGTTGGCATATTCTGAAGAACTGCTTGATACCTGTATAGTCATCCTTCTCTTCTAGACCCTGTTCAAGGAACTTCATTAATCTCAAACCTAAAGTCTTTTCCCAGATTCTGCTTGAACTAGAGAATCATCAAACCAAACCTTGCCTTGAGCACAAGATATAGTGACATTTTACCTCTCTTTATATACAGTTCTTTATATACAGTTCTTATTCAGGATTCCCTCCCAAATCATAA
Source organism: Carlito syrichta (assembly GCF_000164805.1). Classification (NCBI taxonomy): domain Eukaryota; kingdom Metazoa; phylum Chordata; class Mammalia; order Primates; family Tarsiidae; genus Carlito; species Carlito syrichta. The sequence continues at coordinate 36,160 of NW_007050359.1, forward strand.
ATCCTGTGTGTGTGTGTGTGTGTGTGTGTGTGTGTGTGTGTGTGTGTGTATTTTAAAAAATAGCAAACGAATCCCCCCCCACACACACACACATAGGGTAACCCTAGAGGTTGTGAGGTGAGTGGGACGGTTCTTTCTGCTCCAGTGATTTCTACTAAGCAAGACTTCTATTTACCTATAATTGTCATGACCCTTGCTTCTGCTTCTCTCCTCAGGCACTGTGTATTAATTTCCCTTGGCTGCTGTAACAAATCACAAACTTGGTGGCTTAAAACATCACATGTTTATTACTACCATTGTAGAGGCCAGAAGTCCAAAATTAGTTCCACTGAGTCAAAATGAAGGTGTTTCCAGGGCACACACTCCCTCTGGGGGCTCTGGAGCAGAATCTGCTTGCTGGTTCCCAGCTTCCAGACTTGCATTCCCCCACGTTGTTTGTCTGTGGCTCCTACCTCCATTTTCAAAGGCAGCAAAACAACATCTTGCCCTCGTGGTCACATTGCCTTCTCCTGTAACAGATCTCCTTCTGCCTCCCTCTTGTAATTATATTTAGGGCCCACCTGGAACATCAGATAATCTCCCCTTCTCAAAATCCTTAATTTAATTACACATGCAAAGTCTCTTTTGCCATATGTGGCATCACTTACAAATTTCAGAGGTTAGGACCTGGATATCTTTGGGGGTCGTGATCCGGCCTCCTGCATACCTGTCCTGCCCTGCACACCTGTGCTGTTGAAGCAGCACTGCCTGATCCATTCCTTCTCAGCTGACCTTCCTATCCCACCTGATTTTCTAGTTTCTCTGGTGGCATTCAAGGGAGAAAAGATAGATCTGATCCCCATTCGTTTGGATGAGAAGAAACAGCTTCTGGATGTGGTATCATTCTGAGGGCCATTGTCCTGGTAACAACAGACATTTTACCTTTTAGTTTTTCTATATACTGTTCCCAAAACTTCTTTTTGCCTTTCTCACACAACCAGGATAAGTGATAAAAAGACAGAAAGTGTAACAGAATTTCAAACTGCAGCTGTCCAAACCAAGATGTCAACTTAAGTTCATCAGCTCTTTTCTGAACCTCTGTGCATTATTGACAGCTGTAGACATCATCAAGGTTACTTCCCACACATTATTAATGTGCTTTGGGAGCACATCCCAGCGCTTTAGAAGGCCGAGGTGAGTGAATTGCCTGAGCCTGCAGGTTCGAGACGCGCCTGGGCAACTTGGTGAGACCTCATCTCCACAATAAATCAAAAAAGCAGCCGGGCGTGGTAGCGCGCGCCCGTAGTTCCAACTACTTGGAAGGCTGAGGCGGAAGGATCGCCGGAGCCCAGCAGGTCGAGGCTGCGGTGGCCGGGAGCGGCCACTGCACTCCAGTCTGGGCGACAGAGTGAGACTCCAACTCAAAAAAAAAAAAAAAGAAACGGCAGCAGGAAAGAGGACAAAAGGAGAGGGGCTGCATTGCCATTTTAGTAGTGGCCCCTCTGTAAATAAGGAAATCGTTTGGAGGAAATTGGGAAACTCTGTGCCATTCTGGAATCTTCCAGCATTTTGTTTTTGTCATCATGGGCGGAGATAAAGTCCTAAAATATTAAGAGCAAAGATTCATAAATCGCATTGACTGAGTATAGATCATGGTTCAGCCACTTACTAGCTATGTGCCTTTGGCAAATTATGAACTTTTTTACTGTGCCTCAGTTTCCTCATGTAGAATATTAGTATCTACCTCGTAGAATTATTTTTTGAGAATCAAGAGAGATGGGACACAGAAAGCACTTTCAGTACTCCCTGGGACTAGCACGTTGAATTATGGGTAATATGGTAAAGTTCAAGTACATTGACAATGAGTAGACTAGAACTCATATCTGGACTTCAATACTTACTAGAGAGAGTGCAAATCACAGCACAGACAGTTGGTTTAATTTACCCACTCACCCAAGGCTTGCTGAGAACTTACGATGTATTCTGCCCTGTTCTACAAATTGAAGTACATTAGTGAACTAAACAAACAAGAGCCACTACCCTTGAAGAGCTTACATCCCAATGAGGGAAAGGAGTAGAAAGTAAATAACAGACATAAATAAGTCAAATGTCTTGTCGTAACAAGCACATTTTTTAAAAAAGCATTGAGAAGGTAAGGGTGTTAAGGACTTGAGTTGTATTTCTGAATAGAGTTCTTAAGCAGGAGTGGGCCTGATGTGTTCAAGGAAGAGCAAGGAGCTCAATGAGGCTGAGGGAGGAAGCAAGGTGAAGAGAAGTAGCAGATGAGGTCCAAGGGTCAGTAGGGCCTTGAGATCCACCATAAGGATTTCAGCTTTTGCCTGAGAGGTGGAACCATTACAGAGTTCTGAGTAAGAAGTGTTCTCTCTGGTTTATGTTTTGTTTTTTGAGTGGAAGTCTTCTTATTCTGTCACCCAGGCTGGAGGGCAGTGGTATGATCATGACTCACTGTAGCTTTGACCTTCTGGGCTCAGGTGATCCTTTCACTTCAGCCTCCCAAGTAGCTGGGACTATAGGTGCACATCACCACACCTGGCTAAATTTTTTTATTTTTTATAGAGACCAGGTCTTTCTATGTTGCCCAGGCTGATCTCCAATCCCTGGACTCAAGCAATCCTCCCACCTCTGTCTCCCAAAGTGCTGAGATTATAGGCATGAGCCACCATACATGGCCTGATTTATGTTTTATGAAAACAACTGACTGGTTTGTGGACAATACCCTTCAAGGTGCAAGAACAGAAGCAGAGACCAGATAAGAGACAATAGTCATTGTCCAGACAGAAGTAGCTTGAATCACGGGGACAACAGGAAAATGCCAATATGTGCGCAGATTCTGGATAAATTTTGGAAGTTCAATTGATTGGATTTCTAGATGTGGAGAAAGGCAAGGACAACTCCAAGGAATTTGGACTGACCAACTGGAAAGATAAAGTTGCCAACAATTGAGATAGGTAAAGCCTGAGAACTGAGCAGAGGCTTTGGGAGCGACGGTGTGGGTAGGAATTAGTCCATTTGGGATATGTTAAATTTAAGATGACTTAAATAGCCAATTAGAGATTTCAAGAGATAATCGGATATATGAGTCTGGAGTTCAGGAGAAAGGTCTAAACAAGAAACAATTTTGGAAATCACCGGTATTGGATGATATGCAAAGGGATGAGATTAGAGGCAAGGAATGGAGTGAGTATAGATAGAGTCCAAGGACTGAGACCTAAGTCTCCAACATGAAGAGATTTGGGTGAAAAATAGAAAGCAGCAATAGGAGACAAAGGAGTGGACAATAATATAGAGCATGAACCAAGAGAGTGTGGCATCCTGAGCAGTGTAACCTGAGTTCAAACCATGGTTCAGCTACTCCTTAGCTATGTGCCTTAGGAAAGTTATTAACTTTTCTACTGTGCCTCAGTTTCCTCATCTAGAATATTAGTATCTGCCTCATAGAATTATTTTTAGGATTGCTAGAAATGCAGTGATCAATTGTGCCAAATACCAAGGTAAACACTGATAAAGGGCCAGTGGATTTAGCACCATGGAGGCCATTATGACTTTGACAAGAACTCTCTTGGTAGAGTGGTGGAACAAAAGGCAGATGGTATGAGTTCAGGAAAGAATGGGAAGAGAAAAATAGGAGTCAGTAAGTTTAGTCAACTAACTCTTCCCAGGAATTTTTCTGAAAAAGAAGCTAAGAAATGAGACCACAAATGCAGAAGTGCAGAAAAAGTGCTCTCCTGTTTTGTTTTGTTTTGTTTTGTTTTGTTGTGTTGTGTTGTGTTATGTTTTGTTAAATGGGAACATTAACTTCATGTTTGTATGCTGATGAGAAAAATCTAGCAAAAAAAGGAAAAACAAGCAAAAAACTGATGTGATAGAGAACAGAGGGAGATTTTTTGGGAAAAGCAGACAGTAGTAATATCTAGACCATAAAGTGATTGGTTTTAGCTATCATCTATAGTGATAGCTGAGGAGACAGCATGTGTGTAATAGATGCTAGTGGATGGAAAACGGTTTTGGATTTCAGTTTCTTTGCCCCTAGCTGGGTCTTAGAGTGCTCATCTCACACAGATTTTGTGGAGATTAAATAAGTTGATATAACTGAATGTCTGATTCCAAGCAGTATTCAAAAAGTGGCAACCCCTGACTTGTCACACTGTCCTTAAATCACAATTTTCAGATCTAGAAGCCAGCCTCCCTCCCCACTGAGAGATTGTGCACATATTAGGTAAATTGCAGAAGCTAATAAGACTGAATTTATCCATAAATAGCTCACTAGATTTTTAAAGCATTTCATATTTAATAAAATGCCTCAGGTACCACACAAAATGCCTCTTACTAAAATATTAAATCAAAGGCAATGACAGAATCTGGCAGAGTATCATGTTTTATATCTTTATCATACTATCTGTATAAGCTAACTTCAAGATTTATTTAGATGTTCCATAGTCTTTATGACAAAATTAAGGTACAGTATCTGCTTTAGGCTGTGAATCAGAATCCACACTTGGTTTCATAGAATGAATCAGTCAGATGGATGAGCCAAACATTTGAAGTCAGCCAGGTTGGATTCATAACGCTGATGAAATTGAAGTAAAAGAGAATCCCCTAGAATTCGAGAACCCTGAGCTTTACCTTGAGGTTAACTTGTCATATTTGGGTTAACTTGTCCAACTGGACTTAACCATTGGAAAGACCTTTAACTTTCTGGAGTTGTTTCCAAATTTGTAAAACAAAGGCTTGGACCTGATGACAACACTTTGGTTTTCAGGGTCTATGATCCAGGGAGTTCTATTATGATTTATGGACAGCAGGAGATGGATGGGAGACCACCACAATCCATTTGTGGAATTTGGGCAGATTGTTATACTTCTTTGAACCCAGTTTCCTCATCTTTCATCTGTGTTGTGAGAACAGAAATACAATCCTGTAAGAAAACCATTATTAAGGATACCCTTCTATTTTAAGCAAAAGGGACTAATGCAGCTGCTGTCAACCAGGAAAGGGCAGAATGTATCAGAATCAAACTACAGAGCATGCTCAAAACATTCATGTCCCCTCACCCCTCAGAAGTTCAAGAGTAAAGAAGTTTTTTTTCTTTTGCAAACTATATCAGGTTGGTAATGGTTGCCTAGATCCTTGTATCAAGAAGAATGCTCAGGACATGAATGGATTTCACTAGAAAGTTTTGTGGTTACTGAACACTGTCTAAAAGGGATACAGGATCAGTGAAAGATTGCTATTGCTGTGTGCTTGCAATCCCAGGTTTAAAAGTATACGGGTTTGTCAGAATTATTTTTCAGTTCCATTTCATCTCTTTTCCCTTTATTATCCCATTTCTCTCCCTTCATAACCCTGTTATTTTCCTAGATAGGCTTTGCGCTCTTGAGTTTTTAACTTCTACTAACATGGAAAGAAGACAAGTTGGTAAAAGTGTCAAAGATGACTTTCACTCCAAGATCGATCATATCCTTGGCCATAAATCAAGCATAAACAAATTCCATAAGGTTGAAATCTTGCCATGCACATTCTCAGACCACAGTGGAATAAAAATAAATATAAACACCTACAACATTTCCCCAAAGCCCACAAAGACATGAACACTAAATAGGATGATGCTGAACAACTACTGGGTCAACACTGAAATCAAAGCAGAAATTGAAAGATTCCTGGAAACAAATGAAAATGAAGAAACCTTTAACCAAAACCTCTGGGATGCCATGAAAGTAGTTTTAAGAGGGGAATTTTTATATCTATGAGCACACATCAAGAAAATGGAAAGATCACAAGTGGAGAGCATAACAAATCACCTAAGGGAGCTGGAAAGAGAAGACCGCCAAAACTCCAACTTTAGGAGAAAAATCCAGATCACCAAAATAAGAGCCCAAATATGGGACATAGAAGACAAAAATATCATAGAAAGCCTCAACAAAACAAAAAGATAGTTCTTTGAAAGAATTAACAAGATTGATGGGCCCCTAGCAAGAATGACCAAAAAAAAAAAAAAAAAAGAGAGAGAGAGAGAGAAAGATAAAACCCAAATAAACACAATCAGAAATACAAAAGATCAAATCACAACTGACCCTGAAGAAATATAAAAGACTATCAGAGATTCTATGTACACCTATATGGAAACAAACTTGATAACGTAAATGAAATGGAGTACTTTCTGACATCACACAACCTCCCCAGATTGAAACAAGAAGACACTGAGACACTAAATAGACCAATAGCAACCCAGGAAATTGACTCTGTCATACGAAAACTACTTGCCAAAAAAAAAAGCCCTGGACCAGATGGCTTTCCAGCAGAATTCTATAAAACATACAAGGAGGAGCTGATACCAATCCTATTGAAAACATTCCAGGCAATTGAGAAAGATTCAATACTCCCCAAATCATCATATGAAGCTAACATCACACTGATACCCAAACCAGGTAAAGATCCAACAAAAAAAGAGAACTACAGGTCAGTATCCCTTATGAACATAGATGCAAAAATCCTCAACAAGATTCTAGCAAATCAAATCCAAAAACACATCTCAAAAATCATCCTCCATAACCAAGTAGGCTTCATCCCCAGGATGTAGGGCTGGTTCAACATTCTCAAGACCATAAATGTAATTAAATACATCAACAGGTGTAGAAAAAAGAACTACATGATTATATCATTAGATGCAGAAAAACCTTTTGATAAAATCCAGCATCACTTCTTGATAAAAACCCTCAAACACCTAGGTATAAAAGGAACATACCTCAAAATAGTAAGTGCCATCTACCATAAACCCATAGCTAACATATTGCTAAATGAACAGAAACTGGAAACATTTCCCTTGAAAACTGTAACAAGACAAGGCTACCCACTCTCACCCTTCTTGCTTAACATTGTCCTAGCTAGAGAAATTAGACAAGAGAAGGAAATCAAGGGTATTCAAATAGGAAAAGAGGAAGTCAAGTTATTCATCTCTGCTGTTGATATGATCCTATACCTTGAAAATCCAAAAAATTATGTCAAAACCCTGCTTGCACTGATAACGGACATTGGCACAGTGTCAGGGTACAAAAGACATTTGTATTCCTGTACACCAACAACAAGCAGGCAGAGACCCAAATTAAAAGCACAATCCCATTCACAATAGCCAAAAAAAAAGAAAAAAAAGAAATACCTCAGCATTTTCCTAACCAGAGAAGTGAAAGACCTTTACAATGAGAGCTACAAAACACTGCTAAAAGAAATTCAAGAAGACACAAAGAAATGGAAAAATATTCCATGCTCATGGATAGGAAGACTCAACATTGTTAAAATGTCCATCTTACCAAAGGTATTCTACAGATTCAATGCAATACCCATTAAGTTACCAACATCATTCTTCTCAGACCTGGAAATGACAATACAGAAATTCATATGGAAACATAAATGATGAAGAATAGCCAAAACAATCCTTAGCAAAACAAACAAAGCAGGAGGTATCATACTTCCAGACTTCAAACTTTACTAGAAATTTACAGTAATCAAAACATCCTAGTATTGGTACAAGAACAGGAACATAGACCAATGGAACAGGATAAAGTTTCTGGAAGCAAAGCCTCAATTTCTCAACCAACTTATCTTTGACAAAGCTTCCAACAACCACCAATGGGGAGAGGAGAACCTATTTGGTAAATAGTGCAGGAAAACTGACATCACATTCAGAAGATTGAAACAGAACCCCTACTTATCACCATACACAAAAATTAACTCTAAATAGGTCAAAGACCTAAACATAAAACCTCTAGCTATAAAAATCTTAGAAAATGCAAGAGACATCCTTTTAGAAATCGGTAGTGGCAGCCAATTCCTATTCAGAACCCTAAATGCCCATACCTTAAGCAATAAGATAGACAATTGAGACCTCATCAAACTAACGAGCTCTGCAAAGCAAAAGAAACCATCAAGAGAACAGGGAGACAGCCCACAGAATGAGAAAAAATATTTGCCAACTGTATGTCTGACAAAGGCCTAACATTGAGGATCTACAAGGATCTCCAACATGCTGAAAGAAAAAAAAAATGGCTCCATTAAAAAGTGGGCAAAAGACATGAATAGACACTTCTCAAAAGAAGACATATGGGCAGCCAACACATACATGAAAAAGTGTTCAGCCTCGCTCATCATCAGAAAAAAGCAAATCAAACCACATTGAGATACCACCTAACCACAGTAAAAATGGTCATCATTAACAAAACAAAAAACAACACATGTTGGTGAGGATGCAGAGAAAAAGGAATGCTTCTACACTGCTGGTGGGAATGCAAACTAGGGCAGCCTCTTTGGAAGACAGTGGGAGGATTTCTGAAAGAATTAGAAATTGACCTTCCATATGACCCAGCAATTCCCCTCTTGGGAATATGCCCAGAGGAACTCAAATCATTCTACAAAAAAGAGACCTGTATGTGTATGTTTGTTGTAGCTCTATTCACGATAGCAAAAACATGAAATCAACCATGTTGCCCATTGAAGTTAGACTAGATTAAAAAAATGTGGTGCATATACACAATGGAATATTATGCAGCCATGAAGAAGGACAAACATATGGACTTTGCAGCAACTTGGATGGATTTAAAGTCGATTATTCTCAGTGATCCTCACAGAAACAAAGAACAGAGTGCCATATGTTCTCACTCACCAGCAGACCTCAAACAATTATAATACAATAAGAAAGTGATTGGCAGTAGTGGGAAAATGTCGGGGAGGAGGGTGGGATTGGCAGTTGAGGGAAACTTCAGGGGAGGGAGGAGCACACCTCATCAACAAGGGTACCTGCATAATCAACGTTTGTATACCTAACCCTGAATTGTACCCCACATCTTTAAAATAAAAAAAAAGATGATTTTCTTTTCTGGATTCTGTGGTAGACCATCTGCCAAGATAGCCACCATGTTTCAACCACCCTCCAGCCCCCATCAGTCGATAGAGTTCATTTTCCTCTCACTCACTTTGAGGCTGGTCTTGTGACCTGGTTTGAGCAATAGAATGCAACCAATGTGATGTTCTGGAACTTCTAGTCCTACACTCTAGAAAGTTATGTAGATTCTCCTTTCACTCACAGGGAATCCAACCTACCACGGAAAAAGACAGAGAGGCTACATAGGGAAGAACTCAGGTTCCAAATATGTGAGTGAATCAAACCAATACCACAAGAAAAGTGAGACCTAATGATTCTAGCCAGTCCCCAGGTGTTCCAGCCATTCCAGCTAAGGCACCAAACATGTTAATGAAGCTATTTTGAATCTTCCGGGCCCAGGTGAACCACTCCAACTGACACCACAAAGGGACAGAGGCAATCCATACCAGTTGGATCCTGCTCAGATTCCCAGCCAACACAACTGTGCACTAAAAATGGGTATTGCTCTAAGTTGCTACGTTTTGGGGGATTTGTTATGCAGCAACAGGTTGTTGGAAAAGTTTCCAGCAGGGGTATTAGGTTTTTTTAGCACAGAGGTTTGTAAGTAAAGAAGAACATTTGGGTGTTAGAACTCAAGGGTCGTATAAACTATGTAACCCAAACAGCTTATTTCACTCGTGAAAAAACTGAGGCTCAAATGAGATGTTTTCTTTATCCCAGGTCACAAAAAGAATGACTAGCAGAGTTGAGATTAGAATACAGGTCTCTTTGTCTATGTTGATAGACTCTCCCAAAATGATGATGGAATTCTTTTTTTATTTTTCTTCTTACACTGTATTCTAGTTACATAAGAAACTTGAATTTTAAGATTTTAATCATGGAATGATAGACTTCAAAGAACACACATGTTTATCTGGTGCCTCACAATTCAGCTCCCAATTTCATACTGACTTTACTCTCTAATTACTTGAACTGGCGTATTTTAGTTTTATAAATTAAAATTTCTTAAAAATTGGCCAAAGGAAATATGCTTTTGCAATATAGTCATCAGACTTATTATAGAAAGGTCTTAGTTTTCACAATAGAGCCAGTCTTTCAAAAAGTTTTATGTAAACAAAACCTGTGTAATCAAATCATATTTTATTGAAATAGATATTTCCACTTAAAGAAAATCAATAATGAGCTTTTTATAGAGCTTGAGTCATCTTTAAGATGATGAATCATTACAGAGTCATTTTCTTCCCTGAGAGCTGAAATGTTTATGTTAGGTTTTCTTAAATTGGGGTACAACTTTAAAAGGTGAATTATATATAGTTCATAGTATGGTCTCTCACCCAAAGGAAGAGGAAGAAAGGAAAGATAAAAGGAAGGAAGGAAAGAAAGGAAGGAAGGAAGGGGAAGGAAAGAGAAACAAAGAAAGAAAGAAAGAGAGAGAGACAGAGAGAGAGAAAGAAAAAGGAAAGAAAGGTAACTGATACATGCATATCAATGTGTTGAATTGTGTCCCCTAAAACAGATGTCCCCAACCACTAGACCAGTACTGGTCTGTAGCCTGTTAGGAGCTGAGCCTCACGGTGGGAGGTGAGTGGCAAGCAGCAGAGGTCCATATCCTGTCAGATCATCTCCAGTGTTAGATTCTCATAGAAGCATGAACCCTACTGTGAAGCATGCTCCATATGAGAATCTAGGTTGCATGCTCCATACGAGAATCTAGATTGGATGCTCCATATGAGAATCTAATACCTGATCATCCCCCACTTCTGTTCATGGAAAAACTATCTTCACAAAACTGGTCCCTGATGCCAGAAAGGTTGGGGACCACTGCCCTAAAAGATATGCTGAAATCCTAATCCTCAGTACCTGTGGATGTAGCCTTATTCAGAAAGAGGGTCTTGGCATATGTAATTAAGATGAGGTCATTAGTGTGAGCCCTAATCCAATATGGCCCATGGGCTTATAAGAAGAGAAAAGCACCATGTGATGACAGAGGCAGAGATTGGAGTGCTGCAGCTGCAAACCAAGGCATGCCAAGGATCAATGGCCACCATCAGAAGTCAGGAAGAGGCAAGGAAGGAGTCTACTCAGAGTCTCTGGGGGAGCATGGCCCTGCTGACACCTTGATTGTGGACATCTAGCCTCCAGAATTGTGAGAAATAAATTTTTGTTGTTTTAAGCCACCTAGTTTGTGGTAATTTGTGACAGTGACCCTAAGAAACTAATGCCACCGACAACATTGTGGTTTTTTATTTAGAAGGAAAAATTAGAGGGAAGACGATAAATTAGAAAACCGAACAGAACAATTTTTTTTTTTGCCAAATACATAAATAATCCCAACTCCTTCCTCCCATGTCACTTTTACTCAAGCTATAAATATTAAATACTTTTTCAAACTTTATCACAGTTGGAGTTACTCATGTGACGTATCTCTAGTCAATGAAATGTATGGAGAATTCTGCTGGAAGATTCTGGGAGGTTTTTCTTTTTTTGTTGTGTGTATTTGTTTTTTGTTGTTTGACAAAAGCATGGCTAGGCCAGTCTTTCTTTTTCTTTCTCCTTCAATTTAAATGTGATCTCTTTGGGTAGAGCAGCCATCTTGTAACAAATAGGTGAAAGCAAGAAACAAAGACCAAGAGGGTCATAGTGAGCAGTTACTAAACCAATGCCAAGCAATGCCTTTCTCTAAACTTCTAGTTATGTGAACAAAATAAACCCATATTTTTAAAGCCATTACAGATTGGATTTTTTGTTACTTGCAGCTGGACACATTTCTAAATGATGAAGGAAGCTACTGCAATAGTCCAGGCTAGACATAATATGTAAATATGAGAAAAGAAGAGAGAGATAAAAAGCCAAAAGAGGAGAGGAGTGTTATAAATATTAAATTAGCAGAATTTGGCAATCGATAGTGTATAAAGAATAGGAAGGAGCCTGGAATAACAATGGAGTTAAAGATTGAAATCTGAATGCGTTTCTTCTTCTGTAAGCCAGTTGTATGCAGCCTCTGAGCCCTGACGCAGCAAGTGGTTTTGCATAGCCCATGAGCAACACAAATAACTGGATACAGTTGGTGACAGAAATCAGTACAGTTTCTTCTCCTAGCCATACAAAGAAACTGTCTTCAACCATTAAAGTCTTTTGGAGTTTTCTACCCAGATGTGAAATTCTCTGCTTCTGGTCAGCCCAGTATATCGGTTCCCAAGTCTGCACTACAAAGGTTGAACGGAGAATATCCGCAAAGTTCTGCAGGCCCATTCTGAGTTTGTGATTTTTTTTCAGTTGAACACACGGTGATACTGTGTCTTACAGATAAGAATTCATTTTATTGATGTTGTTTCTAATGACTCACTGTACATATTCTAAAAGATTGCTTCCCCAAGTGTGTGTTCCCAGAGCAATTGCATCAGCATCACCTGAAAATGTGCTACAAGTGCAAGTTCTCAAACCTCCTGAAAAAGAAATTCTAAAAACAGGGTCCAACAATCTGTATTTTAGCAAGGCCTTCAAGTAACCAAAGTCGTCATCTGTTGTCCTTGTTTGGGAGTTTTAATAGAATACCTGTAGTTTGAAAAATCTATTCTTCCAACACTCCTGTGATATCCAGGATTGGTTACTACGGAAGAAGTGAAAATTTTCACAGGAGATAAGAAGCTTCCTAAGAAAGCAAAGACAAAGATTTTAAAACCTTCCCTTGTGAAGTTTACCATTATTTGAATGTGAGCTGTGGTTAGAATGATCCTGGCTGGGATTACACTTCTCATAGGGATCTCACTAAAAGGAAGGAGAAAAGCCAGCTCTAATGTCAAGGTTCTCAGAAAGGCTGATTCTGGCTGGTCTGTGGCTAAGATTGGAACACTCATCTGAGCCCACCATATTAATACCATGATCATACTTTTGGACACTTCTCTAAGCATCTGAATGTTAAAAAAAAAAATGTTCCCAACATGGAATCCTAAGTATGGGCCCAGTTGTTCGAGTGTGACAGTCAAAGAGTTAGATCTCCTTGAAGCGTTACTCATCTTTTCTTATATCTGATGAGATCACATTGGAGAGCCAGTGTTCCACCATGGCACAGTATGACCAGAAAACAGACTCTGTGCTTAGGACATTTGAAAGCAGAACTGACTCCATTATACTGACAAGGGCGTTGAAATGCTGGAACAATTAATGGAGAAAAAGGAGACCTTCTGCAAGAGTCCTGTTTGGTTTCCTGCTCTCAGTGGACTGCATCAAGCCTTGTCATGCTCAGATTTATTCTTCATTCTGCACTGTTATACTCTGTATCCCATGGGCTGACCCCTGCAGGCTCCCAGGTCCTCTGGCTTCTTGCTGGTTCCAGTTAATAGAGAAGTTGGTGGGAGACTAGAGGGTGAGAGACAGAAAGAAGAGGATTCTCCCTCACCATCTTCAACTTCTCAGCAGGCTCACCACCATCCCTCATCTAGCCAGATGGATAGGCTCCTGGGTTCTTGTGACACCCTAAACCTCCCTTTGATTTTCCAGCCTCTGATTAATGATACCTTTCAGCCATCACGGATCTCTAGTCCCAATGTGGCTTCTTGGTCTCTTTCATTACTAATATAAAACATTACCTACATTAAATTCCTTCTGTTGAGAATGACATTAGTAAGATGGCTGACTAGAGACACCTGGCATGACCCCCACCCCACAGCACATACAAGAAGGGACCGTGAATAAATATCTAAGATCTTACTGGGAAAGCACTGGAGTGTAGTGGGGAAGTAGTGAGTCACCTATGATCACTAGCAGTTCAGCAGGGCCGCAAGGAAGCACTGGGCCTCTGCAGTCCCCATCTTTCCAGCCTGTCTCAGATCTGTGTTGGTGTGAGATAATCATCTCAATAGACTGAAAGTGAAGGGATGGAAAAAGATATTCTATGCAAACAGAAACCAAAAGCCAGCAGGAATAGCTATACTTATAAAACAAAACTTCAGTAAAAATTGTAAAAAAGAGACAAAGAGAGGACATTATATAATAATAAAGGGATCAATCAGTGAGAAAATATAATAATATATTATAAATATATATGTACCAACACCAGAGTATCCAGAAATGTAAAGCAAATATTATTAGATTATGATTAGATCTCAAGGGAGAGATAAACACCAATACAGTAGTAGTTGGGGACTTCAACACCTCATTCTCAACATTGGCCAGATAATCTAGACAGAAAATCATAAAAGAAACATTGGACTTAAACTGTACCACAGGCCATATGGACCCAACAGATATTTACAGAACATATTACCCAACAGCTGAAGAATACACATTCTTTTACTCAGCACATAGAACATTCTCAAGGATTAACCATATGTTAGAACACAAAACAAGACATAAATAAATTTTAAAAAGTAAAAATCATATCAAATATTTTATCTGACCACATCAATAACAAGAAGAACATTCAAAACTATACAATTATGTAGAAATTAAGCAACTTGCTCTTGAATGACCAGTGGATGAAAATGAAAATTGAGAATGGAATTTTAAAATTCCTTGAAGCAAATGAAAACAGAAATGCAAAATACCGAAGCCTACCAGACACAGCAAAAACAGTGTTAAGAAACAAGTTTATAGCAATAAATGCCTACATTTAAAAAACTAGAAATATTTCAAATAAACAACCTGATAATGTACCTCAAGAAACTAGAAACATAACAGTAAATTAAACCAAAAGAAAGTACAATAAAAAAAACTATAAAGATCAGAACAGAAACAAAATTGAAACTATTAAAAAAAACCAATAAAACAAAAAGCTAGCTTTTTGAAAAGATAAAACCAACAAACTATTTGTTAAACTAATTAAGGATAAAAGAGAAAAGCTCCAAATAAACACAATCAGAAACAAAAAAGTAGAGGTAACAACAGATACCACAGAAATGCAAAGGATCATTAGAGATTACTATGAATAACTATATGCCCACAAATTTGAAAACCTAGAGAAAATGGATAAATTCCTGGATACACACAGGCTACCAAGAATGAACTAAGAAGAAATAAAAATATAGACAGACTAATAACAAACACAAACAAAAATATTGAATCAGTAATAAAAAGTTTTTCAGCCAAGAAAAGTCCAGTACTGGATGGCTTTGCAGCTGAATTCTACTGAACCTATAAAGAAGAATTAATACTAATTCTTCTTAAACTTTTCAAAAATTTGAAGCAGAAAGAATTCTTCCATACTCATTCCATGAGGTCAGCATAAATCCTGATACCAAAACCAGTCAAGGGCACAACACATAAAGAAAACTACAGGCCATATTCCTGATAAACCTAAACACAAAAATTGTCAAAAAGTATTAACAAAATTAGTCCAACAACAATTTATCACGAAGATAATACGTCATGATCAAGTGATATTTATTTCAGGAATTCATGGATGGTTCAATATACACAAGTCAATAAACATCATACGTCACATCAACAGAATGAAGGATAGAAACCATATAATCATCATCTCAATAGATGCAGAAAAAACTTTTGATAAAATAAAACATCTCTTCTTTATAAAAACTGTTAATAAATTACATATGGAAAGAAAGTACCTCAACATAATAAAGGTCAGATATACAAACCTACAGTTAACATTATAATGAAAGAAAAGTGTTTAGTTTTCCCTTGAAGAACTGGAACAAAACAAGAATACTTACTGTCATCACTCTTATTTGACACAATACTGGAAGTCCAAGCCAGATCAATTAGGCAAAAAAGAAATAAAGGGCATCCAAATTAGAAAGGAGGAAGTCAAATTGTCCCTGTTTGCAAATAGCATGATCTTCTATATAGAAAAATCTAACTTTACCAAAAAATTCTTAAACTGATAACCAAGTCAGTAAAGTTGCAGGATACAAAATTAATATACAAAAATTAGTAGCATTTCTATACATGAACAATAAACTCTCTGAAAAAGAAGTTAAGAAGGCAATCTTATTTACAATAGCTGTGAAAAAACATAAAATACCTAGGTATAAATTTAACCAATGAAGTGAAAGACTTTCACAAGGAAAACTATAAAATACTGATGAAAGAAATTGAAGAAGATACAAACAAAATAGGAAGACATTCCACACTAATGAATTGGAAGAATTAAAATGACCATATTGCCCCCAAACAATCTACAGATTCAAAGCAATCCTATCAAAATACCATTGATATTCTTCATGGAAGTAAAAAAAAAAATCCTAAAATTATATGGAATTACAAAAGACTCCAAATAACTAAAGCAATCTTGTGTAAAAAGAACAAAGCTGGAGGTATCATGCTAACAGAAAGTTAAACACAGAATGTTCTTCCTAATATGTAGAAGTTTAAAAAACGTTAATCTCCTAGAGGTCAAAATATACTATACAGCAGTAGCAACCAAAATAGCATTATACTGATATTAAAACAGACATGTAGACCAGTGAAACAGAATAGAGAACCCAAAAGCAATCAACATATCTACAGATAACTGGTTTTTGACAAAGATGCCAAAAACACTCATTGGGGAAGCACAGTGACTTCAACAGATAATATTCAGCCATAAAAAAGAATGAAATCCATTCACAACAACATGGATGGAACTGGAAATGGTGCTGGGAAAACTGGCTATCTAATATACATGCAGAAGAATGAAGCTAGATCCTCACTTCGCACCCTATACAAAAATCAACTCGGTGCTCGCTTCAGCAGCACATATACTAAAATTGGAATGATACAGAGAAGATTAGCATGGCCCCTGCGCAAGGATGACACGCAAATTCGTGAAGCGTTCCATATTTTTGTATTGGTACAGGAACAGGCATATAGATCAATGGAACAGAATTGAGATTCCAGAAGCAAAACCTCAATTCCTCAACCAACTCATCTTCGACAAAGCCCCCACCACCTACCAATGGGGAGAGGAGAACCTATTCAGTAAATGGTGCTGGGAAAACTGGCTGACCACATGCAGAAGATTGAAACAGGACCCCTATCTATCCCCATGCATAAAGGTTAACTCCAAATGGATCAGAGACCTAAATGTAAAACCTCAAACCATAAGAACCTTAGAAAAGGGAGGAAATACTCTCATGGAAATCGGAACTGGCATCCAATTCCTGTACAAACCCCGAAACCCACAGGACATAAGAGAGAAGATAGACAAATGGGACCTTATTAAACTGACAAGCTTCTGCAAAGCCAAAGAAACCATCAAGAGAGCAGGGAGACAACCTACAGACTGGGAAAAAGTATTTGCCAACTCCGGGTCTGACAAAGGCTTAACCTCCTGGATCTACAAGGAACTGAAGCGTACTGAAAAGAAGAAAACAAACAACCCCATTATAAAATGGGCAAAAGATATGAACAGACACTTCACAAAAGAAGACATTCGAGCAGGCAACAAACACATGAAGAAATGCTCAACCTCACTAATCATCAGGGAGATACAAATCAAAACCACACTGAGATACCACCTAACTCCAGTCAGAATGGCAATTATCAACAACTCAAAAAATAACAGCTGCTGGAGAGGGTGTGGTAAAAAGGGAACACTTCTACACTGTTGGTGGGAGTGTAAACTACTGCAACCTCTGTGGAAAGCAGTGTGGCGATTCCTAAAAGCTCTAAAAATTGACCTTCTATATGACCCTGCAATCCCCCTACTGGGAATATACCCTGAAGAACACAAATCACTCTATAAAAAAGATACCTGCACACGTATGTTTATCGCAGCGTTGTTCACAATAGCAAGAACCTGGAAACAACCATGCTGCCCATCAAAAGAGGACTGGATTTTTAAAAAAGTGGTACATATACACAATGGAATACTACGCAGCCATAAAAAAGAACAAAATCATGAATTTCGCAGCAACCTGGATGGAACTAGAGTCTATAATCCTGAGTGACCTCTCACAGAAACAAAGATCCGAATATCACATGTTCTCACTCATATAATGGACCTTGAACATCCAATGTAATACTATAAGAAAATGACTGAAGGTACTGGGAAACTATGGGGGGGGATGGGATTAACAGCAGCAAATATCTGTCTGGGAATGGGAAAACACCTCTTATCAACAGGGTGCCTGAATGAAACGTAATTGTACACCTAACCCTTAACTGTACCCCACAAAACCATAATAAAAAATATTGATTAATAAAAAAAAAAAAATCAACTCGAAGTGAATCAAATAACTAAATGTAAGATCTTAAATGACAAAACTCCTTGCAGAAAACACAGAGAGAATGCCTTAGGATATCGGTCTTGAAAAAGATTTTATGAATAAGACCTCAAAAACACAGGCAACAAAAACAAACATAAACAAATAGGATTACGTCAAACTACAAAGATTTTACACAGCAAAGAAAGCAATCAAGAGAGTAAAATTACAACCTACAGAATGGAAAAAAGTATTTGAAAACTACTCATCTGACAAGGGACAAATATCCAGAATATACAAAGAACTGAAACATCTCAACAGCAAAAAGCAAACAAACAAAAACAAAACAATCAATTTTTTAAAAAATTGGCAAATGATCTCAACAGACACTTTTCCACATGTATAAATAGCCAAGAAATATATGAAAAAATGCTCAATATCACTAATTATCAGGGCAATGCAAATCAAAGCCACAATGAAGTATCATCTCATCTCATCTATGATGACTATTATCAAAAAGACAACAACAACAAAAAAAATGTTGGCAAGGACGCAGAGGAAAGGGAACTATTATACACTGTTGGTGGGAATAGCCACTATGGAAAACTGTAGGGAAGTTCTTCAAAAAAAAAAAAGAAAGAAAAATGTATTATATCCAAAAGACATCTGTACCCCCTTGTTTGTTGCAACACTATTCACAATAGCCAAGATATGGAACCTACCTAAATGTACAACAATAGATTAATGAATAAAGAAAATGTAGTATACATACTGTATTAAATGCTACTCAGCCATGAAAAAGAATAAAATCCTGTCATTCACAACAACATGGATGGAACTAGAGGATATTATGCTAAGTGAAATAAACCAGGAACAGAAAGTTAAACACAGAATGCTCTTTCTCATATGTAGAAGTTTTAAAAATGTTGATCTTATAGAAGTAAAAAGTAGGACAGAGGATGCTAGAGGATGAGAAGTGTAGGAGGGGAAAGGGAGGGATACAGAGAGATTTGTTAAAGGATCAAAAATTATAACTAGACAGGAAGAACAAGTTCTAGTATTCTATACTACTATAGAATAGCTATAGTTAACAACGATAACAGAGTTTTTAGTTTTAACTAGCTAGAAGGAGGATATTGATCGTTCCTAACACAAAGAAATGATGTGTTTGGAATTATAGATATGTTCATTACCCTGATCTGATCACTATACATTATATGCATTGCAACATCACCATGAACATTTACAATTATTATTTGTCAATTTTATGAAAGTAAAATACAAAGTGTCCTCTGAGGATAAAGGCAATAGAAAAATGAATAAATAGATTCCTTCTGTTGTAAATACTTGGAATGTTTTCTGTTTTCTGATTAGATCTTAATGATATAATTGACATGGCAAGTGTCACAGAAGGGTCAATTGGAATTTTCAGTGGAGATATTCAGACAGTATAGACTCAGTATAGACTTCAGAGACCTAAGGAAACTGGGAGTCAAATGCCACAGTCCTGAAAATGTGCAAAAGGTCAGGATACTAAGAAGTATTGTAAACTTCTTGCACTCCTCCAGGATGGGTCCTATGGCCTGCATGCCCCAGGCTCCTGTGCCCTGTGGCTTCTGGTTGGGTTCAGCCAGTAGGTAGTATCAGCAGGAGACAGGAATGCAGCAGGAGAAAAGAGAGGGTGCTTAGGGGAGTCTCCTGAAACACAATCATGGGGCTGGCATGGTGAAGTGAGGTGGGGGTTCTAGTCTTCTTTTTTTTTTTGAGTTGGAGTCTCACTCCATTGCCCAAGCTGGAGTGTAGTGGCACACTCATGGCCACCCCAGCATCAACCTACTGGGCTCTGGCAATCCTTCCACCTTAGCCTTCCATATGACCGGAACAACAGGCGCGCACTACCACGCCTGGCTAATTTTTGTTTAGTGTAGAGACGAGGTCTCCCCAAATTGCCTGGGTTGGTCTCAAACCCACAGGCTCAGGCAATCCATTCACCTAGGCCTACCATAAATGCTGGGATTACAGGTTGAGCCATCGAGCCCAACCCAGTTCAAATCTTATCTACACGCCAGCCAGAATCAGTCTTTCTATCATTCTTGTTGCTCTCTCCAAGGCCAAGATTTTGCCAGTGGCTACTTTCCTGGCCTATGGCCACTGTTCTTGACAGGCGGTCCCTCTCCAATGCCCACACTTGTTACCAGGTTCCAAGTATACTCATACCTGGAGGTTGTAACAGCTTCCCACTATTGCTACTTCCTTGTGCTTCACCATTTCTTGTTGGTTCCATTAAACCTTCTCATACCTTTGGTCAATGACCCTCTTTGAGCTCTCTGGTTACTCTTTGAGTGTGCCACCATACATAGGGTATACAGGGGCTGAGAGTTGGGATTGAAGAGAGGGTCTGTGAAAGGGATTTCCTTTGATAGAGCTGTACTGAGCCCCATCAAAGAATCAAGTCAACAGAAAGGGGTTTTCAGAAAGCCATTCAGAAAGCTTGACCTTTTCTTGGTAAACAGGGGATAAAATGTCCCCTGTCTTATTCCTTCATGAGAAATCTGAAGGTCTAGAGGTAAATGAGACAGTGCTGGTAGATAAGACCAAGGAGCCTCATCTGTGAGGGAACCAGCTGGTGCTCTGGAGTTCACTGGAGCAAAGGATGCCTGAGTGTGTCCTGTGGACCAAATGAGAGCGAACTTTGGGTCTTGCCCAAAAAGTCACTTTAGAAAAACCAAAAGCAACCTCAGGAAACATTTGAGGCTATTACCAGCTTCCTAGGAGTTGAGGAAGGAGTCGGTTGTTGGCTAAGTGAGGTATGTATATGCCCCTCAAAAAGACTGTAGGTGAGAGACGCCAACGGATGGAGGATGAGAATGTGTCACTGAAGAAACAGGTGAATGTGCCTTCAAGAGAGAACGTTACTTTAAATATCTGCCAGGCCCAAAAAGCATGGTGCCACGTTCTGACAGTGCCAGACAAGTTAGAATGATCTTGTACCTGTTACCTCTTCTCAGTACTCCTTGACCTCAGGGCAGTCAGAGATGGCAGCCGTGAGTGAGGAGACCTGAGTGAGAAACAGAGGAAGCAACTGTCCCCAATTCCCCTGCAGCCGTTGGCTTTAGCTGGAGAGGTGGGCAAAGCTACCTTTGAGTCAAGATCAAAGTGTTGATTAGTCTCTGAGTTCAGATTTTCTAATGATTAAATGGTGACTGTGTTCCACAGCTTAAAGTGACAGTGAACAGGGGTAACCACTTTCCAAGAGTGGCCAAAAGTTCAAGGGCCCTGCCCGAATTCTCATCCAGAGGCAAGAAAAGAACAACCTGATACACACGTGTGAAGGGCCAGAGTGAGAGGCCAACATTAAACTACTTTGCAACCACTTCTCACAAGCCATGCTTGTTTAAAACAGCTGTGCTATGACCGTTTCAAGTTAATAGCATTTGAACTTGAAAAACAAATAACAGGATCAAATCCATTCCCCAAGTTGGGGCAACAAGCCACAGTTGGGGTAACAAGCCACAGTTGGGGCAACAGGTTTTCAGCACAAGAGGGATGGAAACAAGTTCACAGCACCAATCAGCCAATCTAGAAAACAGGGACATGGGATCCTGCAGGAGGGGACAGGTTCACACAGACAGGAACTGGGAATTCAGGAGGAGAAATATTGTGGGTGCCCAGGGAAGATAAGGAATTAGGTTTGAAACACGCTGAGTGTGTGGTATGTTCTTTAATTTCTCTGGGCTTCTGTTTCCAAATCCATAAAATGTCATGTTTGAATCAGATGATATTTAATTTTGTTTTGCTTTGCTCTGTTTTGTTTGAGTTGGAGTCTCTATCTTGTCGCCCAGGCCGGACTGCAGTGGCATGCTCAAGGCCACCACGGCAGCTGTGCTCAGGTGATCCTGGCACTTCAGCCTTCCAAGTAGCTGGAACTACAGGTGCTGCGTGCCACCAAACCCAGCTTATTTGTTTGTTTGTTTGTTTGTTTTATTATAGAGACGGGGTCTCACCAATTTGCCCAGGCTGGTCTCGAATCCCTGGGCTCAGGTAATCCTGTAGCCTCCACCTTCCAAAGTGCTGGAATTACAGGCATGAGCCACCACACCTGGACATATTTTATGTTTATTGGTCTAAAAATGTATGAAGAGTATTAACCAGAAGTTTTAGAGGCACTGATGCATTCCTTTAAATTAGAAGATTGCATTAATCCATGTTAATCCATTCTAGCCTGGCCCTTTTTTCTTCTGCAGATAGTTAAATTATATTAAATGAATGACAGATTTGCAAATGTTCTGGGTAATTCCATTGCAGGGGACCAAGGGTTTTTGGCATAAAAGGTGTTCCAGAAAAACAAAACAAAACAAAAAGTATCTACAAGAAAGGGAGCCCTGGGGATAGGGGAGGAGTTCATCTCTACTCCTTTTATTCTCTGTATGTTTGGGTGAAGAGGCTGCCTGGGCCTTGGCCTTCTGCAAGAATGAACAAAATGAGAGCACAATTCTTCCTCGGTTGAAAAAGAGACAAGACAAGATTTGAAGACTTCGATGTTCCTAAAAAAAATAGTGAAGAAATTTAAGTTTCTCTCTTCCTTCTATATTGTTTTGCTTTCTCACATCCTGCTTTGCTCTATTCCTTTCAGAAAGCTAATTATTTTCTATTCTTTTTTATCTCTTTTATGTGACCTATTTTTTTTTCTGTCTAATTGTTCCCTGAACTCTAATATTTCACAATTCTGTACCTTGGTGAAGTTCTATTTTCATAACTGCTTTGGGTACTTGGCAGCCTCTTCCAATTTTGAAACTGAAGCTTTTCAATTCCCAAAAATATTCTAGATATTTTTGGTTATGATTTCCTCCTTCACTATTTCTTTCTGTTCTCTCTTTCTGGAATTTAATGTTAATAGGATGTTAACATGTTATTAGGATGTTAAACTTTTGGTCTGGTTTTCTCATTTTCTTTTCTGTCTTATTTTCCAACCCTTTTTCTTTCTATTTAAGTTTTTG
The DNA here is from genome assembly GCF_000164805.1 of Carlito syrichta. Taxonomy (NCBI): domain Eukaryota; kingdom Metazoa; phylum Chordata; class Mammalia; order Primates; family Tarsiidae; genus Carlito; species Carlito syrichta. Next base: position 59,172 of record NW_007050359.1, read on the forward strand.
TGAACTCTCTTCAGTATTATATTTCAATCCTTCTACTGAAATTTTCATTTCTTCTATAATATTTTTAAGCTCCAAAAAATGTTCTTTTACTCTAAATACTCCTTTTTTTCTAAGCAAAGCATCTTTTAAAAATTCTCATATCTCTTAATATGTTTATGACAGCTTCTTGTTTTTTACGTTTTCTTCTTCCTGCATATTCTTACTTCCTCCAATTTTTTTTCCTATTTGAATATGTGAGGTTTTTACACCTGAGAATTTCCTCAGATGTCAGGTGATTCTTAGTTGTCTTTTTATCTGTCATGCTGAAATCACAAACTGTAATTTTCAGGAGTGTAACATAACTATGTTCCATTTTTGCTGGTGGTATGTGTCCTTCATGACTCAACCAGGGAGTTTTCTTCATCATCTTCCCTCAAGGCCCCAGGCTTCTGGATTTTCTACACCAACTCATGTTGGTTTGCTCTAACAGACAGAGAAAAGAGAGCATGTGCTGGCTCTTGAAGCTTCTTTTTCGATGTGACACACATCACTTCCCTTCACATCTAAATTAACCAGAGCAGGTCACATGACTGAGTTCCACATGGTAGGAATTATACTTTTTTCTCAGGAAGGGCCACAGAATATTTGTGAGCAATACCACAATCGAACACATCACTCATTTTTTACAAAAAGGCATTGAAATACCAATTGGAAGTTAGCACAAGGGGCAGGAGTGGGGGTGTTTGTTTTGTGTGAGTTTCACTATAGGGTGACCTAATGGGACTGTTTAATCATGAAAACCTCTTGGACTGGTCAAATTCATTAGAGAAGTTTCTTCAAATCTCTCCTAAAGATTTCAACATTCTGAAATCCATGCTTCAATATTCTGAAGACTGGGTGAGCACGGAAGACTGGGAGCAATGTCTCAGCATTCAGGATGTAAATTTTACTTAATCCTTCATTTTGGTTTTGTCATGTCCATCGCTTTCTCACATATGACTGTTGTCCTAGTCTAGAGACCCTCTCTATATTATTCACTCAAAAAAAGATAAACCTCCAATCATCTCTGGGGAGAAGAATATAGGGATTTCAGTTAATTCTTATATAGACCTTTAAATAATTCTCTGGTCCTTTCACTTCCAGAAATATCTGTCTCTATCAACTCCTTTCGAAGGACTAACAGTGTATTACTTTGCTAAGGCTATCATAACGAAGTATTCCCAACTGGGTAGCCAAAACCACAGAAATTTTTTTGCTCATAATTCTGGAGTTGGAAGTCCCAGATCAAGATGTCAGTAGGGTTCTTTCTTTCTGAGGCTTCTCTCCTTGACTTGTAGATGAGCGTCTTCTCTGTGTCTTCATGCAGTCTTCTTTTTATACTAGTCTGTGTCCTGATCGCCTTTTCTTTTTTTTTTTTGAGTTGAGTCCCATTCTGTCACCCAGGTTGGAGTGTAGTGGCATGCATGTTCACAGCCAACCCAGCGTCGACCTGCTGGGCTCCAGCCCAATCCTTCCGCCTCAGCCTTCCAAGTAGCTGGAACTACGGGCATGTGGTACCACGCTCAGCTAATTTTTCATTTATTGTAGAGACGAGGTTTCACCAAGTTGCCCAGGCTGGTCTTGAATCCGCAGGCTCAGACAATCCACTCGCCTCAGCCTCCCAAAGTGCTGGGATGACAGGCTGAGCTATCAAGCCTTTTCTTCTAAGGACACCACTCAAATTAGATTGCAGCCCACCTTGATGACCTTATTTTAATTTAATTATCTTGTTTAGGCCCTACCTCCAAACACAGTCACATTCTGAGGCCCTGGTGTTAGGATATCCATGTATAAATTTGAAGGGGATGTAATTTAGCCCAAGACAAGCAGCATAAAATCAGGCTATTTTGGCCTCCCTCTGTATTAGCTTAGATTTAGCTATCTGGGTTTAAGCCTGTTCAACCAACTTTTTCTACTTTCCAAAATGTAACTGCGTCCTTCTCCTAATGTCCTTATGCTGCAGGATTTACACCTTTCATTACACGCACTGCTTACTCTCATTTTGGTGTTGTTTTGGAAGTCAGTAAAAGTAAGTGCTTGTGCTTTATCTATCATCTCTTATTAGATGCTCTGGCCTCCTTTTATCTCTCTTAAAGTAAAAAGAAAGGAAGGAAGGAAGGAAGGAAGGAAGGAAGGAAGGAAGGAAGGAAGGAAGGAAGGAAAGAAGAGAAAAAAGTAACTCTTTCTTTTTCTTTTTCTTTTTTTTCTTTTTTTCTGAGTCGAGTCTCTGTCACCCAAGCTGGAGTACAGTGGCATGATCTCGACGATCACAGCTCATGGCAGCCTTGACTTTATGGACCCAGGAGATCCTTCTGCCTCAGATTTCCTGAGTAACCGAGACTACAGGCGTATACCACCACACCCAGTTAATTTAAAAATTCTTTTTTTTGTAGAGACGAAGTTTCACTGCGTTTCCCAGGCTGGTCTGGAACTCCTGGACTCAAGTGATCTGCCCACCTCAGCCTCCAAAGAGCTGGGATTACAGGCATGACCCACCGCTGCACTCGACTGGAAACTCTTTGTAAAGTTAACTTTTATGGCTACATCACTCAATCTTCTAACATGGGGGTATCATGCTCTATTTATCTATTTGGCCTATGTTTTTTCCCCCCTAAGTTTTCAATAAAAAATAACACTACAGTAAATTTCTGGGTCAAGAGTGTTAACTCTTGGAGACTTTCTTAATAAATATATCAATTCATAAAACACAAAATACCACCTATTATAAGATACACAAAGGAATTTGTTTCTGAAGGGGAAGAAAGGGGAATTGGCAAGATAAAGCGACTGTGGTTTTTTCCCAAGTTTTTCAAAACAATTTGACTCTATGTGTTTCTATGAAATCCAATAAGAATAAAAACCAAGAGGAAAAAAAATCAAGTCAGGAAATTGTGTATACAATGTGACCTCAGTTAATTAAAACCAATAAAGATATTCATAGAAAAAATACTAAATCTCAACAGGGGTAAGTTTACAGGTGAGTTTTATTTTCATTATTATGTATTTCTAGATTTTTCAAAATATTTTGTGGCAAGAAGCTAGTTTATCAAAAAGAAATGGTTCACCTGTTTATTTGTTTTGTTTTATTATAAATGCAAAGATAATCAGAGGAAAATACATCGAACTATGGTGTTTGGGTGGTGAAGCTATGAATGCTATTTCTTCTTTAAGCCTCTCTGAAGTTTCCAAGTTTCCTCTAATAAGAATGTTTTGGGGGCTTTAGAAGCCCTAGAGATAGCACTCTGATTGAAGTAAGACAAATGAAGAATAAAATATCAGCCCTTTAATTGGTAAACACTTGGTTGGAGGACTTGTTTAAAAGTCATATTTCTGGGCCAGGCACAGTGACTCATGCCCATAATCCTAGCACATTAGGAGGCCAAGGTGGGAAGATCCACTTAAGGCCATGAGTTTGAGACCAGCCTGGACAGCATAGCAAGACCTCATCTCTACCAAAAAAAAGTCAAAAAATTATGTGGGAGCCGGGCTCAGTGGCTCAACCTGTAATCCCGTGCCTTTGGGAGGCTGAGGTGAACGGATTGCCTGAGCCCGTGGGTTCGAGACCCGCCTGGGCAGCAAGACCTCATCTCTACAATAAATCAAAAAATCAACCGGGCATGGTAGTGTGCCCCTGTAATTCTGGCTACTTGGAAGGCTGAGGCGGAAGGATCGCTGGAGCCCAGCAGGTTGAGGATGGGATGGCCAGGAGCGGCCAGTGCACTCCAGTCTGGGCGACAGAGTGAGACTTCAACTCAAAAAAAAAAAAAAAATTCTCTGGTCGTTGGTGGGATGTACCTGTGGCTACTTGGGAGGCTGAGATGGAAGGATCTTCTGAGCCCAGGAGGTCAAGGCTGTAGTGAGCTATGAACGTGCCACTGCACTTCAGCCTGGGACCTTGGCTCGCAAAAAAAAAAAAAGTCAAGTTTCTGTTTTGGCTAATTAATTCATCAAATTAACTGGAGACCTACCAAATGGACACTCTATTTTGTGCAAAGAGGAACATCCAAACATTCATTTGGAATCAGTTACTGAGGTATGACACAGCCTTTGGAATCTTTAATAGTCCTAAATATCCAGAGAGTCACCAGAAAAATGTTCACTATTCCCATTAGTGTTATCAAAGGGTGGTTATATTTCTGTTGCTAAGTGACAACTCATAATATTTAGCTCTGGGACAACAAGGACTGAAAAATGGAAACTCTTGTTAAAGTGACTGATTTATAAGTTTTATGAATGATTGTTAGAGTGAACATGAAATTAAAAACTAAAAATGCCAATGTGGGTGAAGGAAGTCTGGATAGTTTCCCAGAGCATACATACTCTACAGGGGAAGTAGAATTTTCTCCTGGTTTCTGGAAATCATGTCTTGCCTGTCAATCCAGGATTGCCTAATTGGTGGGTGGGTGCATCTGACTGTTTGAAGATAAGCACCTTGATCCCATAAAAATTAAAAAAAAAAGAGGGTGGAGGAACCTGGGCTTTGGTCCTAAAGGAGAGGCCTTACCACCTGGAGCAGGTCTCCGACTTCTCAAAAATTCTCTTTTTGGTTACCAAACCATGAAGTCTTCTTTGAACCTTTTCATTCAACTGAGTTCCCTTTAAACTTAATAGTTTTCCCTGCATATACTTCTATTTAATACTTACTAAAACAAAAAAAAGTGGAAAGCAAATACTACATAATCTCTAGAACCAAGCAACCTTAAATGAACAGTACCCCAAAAGTGTTCGTCTTAACTAAGATTAATTAGGCACATACATTTAGATTTTCTGGCTCTCAGTTCATATAGAACACTTGATAAATGTCACAGGCATACTAGAGCCAGATTTCACACCTATGCTAGTGAGCTTACTAAAAAAAAAAACCAAAAAAAAACACCTAAGTTTGGTAAAATGCATGCAGGTTTCTATCTTTATCTGTTTAAATTATGAATATCCATTTGAAGTACATTGAGTAACTACAGGACCCTAGGGGCAATGCATACCTGTGTCAATAATACTTTTTAATGCTAGAAAGACTTTAGAAGTTCTTTCTTAGAATTTCATTTGGATCCAGGCTTGTGGCCATTAGTGCCAGCCATTTATATTCCTTTAGAATCATGTGTCGTTTTTTCTTTTGTTTGAGCTCAACACGATTGCCTCTCTGCAAACTGGGAGTAAAGCACTTCACAAAAATCAAGTTCGCAAGCTGTTTAAAAGAATGAATCAGTAGCATTTGGACTACAGCAGAAAAGAAAAAAAGTTCTATAGCTTGAAGTAAAAAAAAAAAAAAAGTACAAACAAATTCATACCCCACTTGCTGGCATTGCAAGTCAAAAAAATCTGACTCTGACCCACGGTGGTGTGGTACGGTGTAGTGAACGCTGCATAGATGCCCTGTGCAGGGGCCAGCCCCTGCAAGTTTTGGGGAGTCCCTTGGAAGATGTGGTGGCGTCGGCAAATCTGTAGGGATAGATATTAAAAGAAAGAAAGATGGAAGGATAGATATAAAGAGGAAGAAAGAGAAAGAAAGAAAGTGGACAACTGTTCAGTGAAATGAGCAGAAGCCATTTATTGAAAGTTACAGCAAGTATTTATCCCCAAATTTTACACAGGCAGTCTCACAAGTCTTTCACGTGAACACAAAGCCAGGTGCAGGAGGGGCATCCCCCACCCAACAGATGCTTAGGTGTGAGGAGGGACAAACCCCAAGATTGTCTTATTGTTCCCTTTGCTAGTTAATGCTCTTCAAAAGCAGTGCAACAGTCCCTACTAGCCTAATGATGTTCTGATAATCAATAACTTCTAAAGCTCACTCAATACCCATGATGACTAACAAACTTTATTACCTTTCTATTCTATGCTAATACTACTTACACAATGCTACGGAAGCTCTTAGTTATAGCTTAAACCAATTCCTAAAGAATGTGGCCCAGTCCAAAGATCACGCTGGGCTCTATAGGATGTGGCCCAGTCCAAGGTTCATGGTGGGCCATTTTTTGGAACAATAGACTACATCTCTTAACAAAATGGCTATTCTAAAGTCCTATATATCTATCCTAATTTCTATGAAAGTTTCCAATTTCTAATTCTAATATATAAAGCTGATTAGCAGCAGTAAAGCTTTCAAATATAAACTGTAAATGTACTAAGGCCAAAACCACGATAGTAGAAAATGGAGACAATGAAATTTCTAAAGTTAACTATATTCTTATTAAACCTAAAAATATCATGATTGATTATGCTTGAACTAACATGATTCCTTGATGTAGTATGACCTATTCTACAATACCTTCTATGAATAAAATAAATTCAATTTCTATAATAGGTAGAAAAAAGACCTTACATTAACTGTAGCTAAAGCCGGCCTAAAAGAATGCAGCCCAGTGCTGGGCTCTCAGGAATGTGGCCCAGCCCAAACTCTGTGCTGGGCCACTCTTGATAATCATCTATACCATTGAAAAGCTGAAAACAGCTTTCCATAAGTATATACTCATTCTACAAATATTCTTTTAAATCTTATAAAGAAGCTTGTACAGTATAAAAGGCTCCCAAATGTGACCTGAATTTGAATTATATCTAATACTTAAGCCAAAACTACAGTTTATGGGAAACAGGAACAATGGGTTTCTAGAGTGAGCTATGCCTGTCACAGTCACAGAGCCTTCAGCTTAGGCCAGCAGAGTTCCTTTAGGTTGTTTGTGCTGCATGGCAAAGGGGGAGGAAAGTGGGGTCTACGGCTCCCGAACACGTCCTAGCAGTCTCGGGGCCCACGGCCCTCCCTGATCCCTAACGCTCAGTGGGCCTCTGTGGCCGGCTCCCAACAGCCCTGCAGGCCTGAGGCATTTGTTCCTCATTCCCCCAGTTGCAGGGAGTGCTGGCAGCTCATGGTTCTCAGCTGAGTCCCCTCCAGAAATTGCTCTGGGCTAAGGAGATGCATCTCACCCAAGTCACACCTTCTCTCTCAGTTCATATCTAATAACTGGTCAATGTTCCAGCTCTTGCGTCAAAAGAGACAACTCAGAAGGGTCATCCCAGATTCCTTTGGGATCACCTGAGACCTTTACAGAAACAGAGTAGTAGCCCACTTTCTCCCTTTGCCCAGTCCTGACTCTTTTGCCTCCTCTCCTGAAATCTTGATTTCAAGAGCATCCCAACAAGCTTTCTACTTTCAAATCTCTTTCTCAGAGTCTGTTTCCCAGGGAACATGATCTAAAACACACATATATCTTAGGCTGGTTCAAAGGAGGTGACTCTCAAATTGTTTTAAGTCATGGAAATATTTCCAAGGGCACCATTTTGAAACGGAAAACCCATTTTGCCTTATATTGTGAGGCATGTATTAAAAAGTGGCTTACAAAACTGTTCATATTATGATTGCAATTTTAAAATATATGCAAGTGTATACGTTTTATAATAATAAAGACTTTAGGCAACCACTTTCAGGTCCCCACCGCTCTGGGAGCTTTTCTGTCTTCTTAATAAATCCTACTTTTATGAATAACAATAATAATAATAATAAAGACTTGAGGACATAGTGAATGAACTAATACTTTTTGAGTTCCTACTCTTTGCCAGATTTTAGGTTAGCATTACACCAAAAATATGAAAACGGTGGTTAACTCTGGGGAAAATAGTTAGAAGTGATTTTCACTTTCTGCTTTCTCTGCTTAGGATATCTTCCAAATTTTGTTTTGTAATTAGATATAACGTTATAAGAATTTTTTACAAATAAACCTTACAGAAGTAAAATATAATTACATCAAGCATTTCAGTATAAATTTTTTGTAATTTTTAGGTGACATGAATCACCAACTTCTTCTTTCTACTCTCTGAGAAGCCCAAGACCTATAAAAACAAGATGTGTTATTTCAACAGAAGTGGAAGAGCAAGTTTTGAATGTTTCAGGATTTGAGATATGCAGATTGTCATTAATTCTCTAGTACTGAAAATAAATGGACTGAGTTTTTTATGAACAATTTGTATCTTGAAGCTAAGTAAAGGAGACTCTTAGATGCTTTTCCCACTGACCTCAGATGACAGAGAAATATTACAGTTTCCCAGCATGGAGTCTTTGACAAGGACACCATAGACATCAAGAAGGCAGAGCTTGGACTTGAGAGTATGGGACCAATCCCCAAGCATCTTGCCATCCTTTATCACCCCAGTCTGAAATCTGTCACCTAAACACTGTAATCATTTATTCTTCTTTGCCACATGCTTATTTAGAATATATTCTTAACTGACTACATTTGGTCTTCAATTCAGAGAGAAAATGTGATACACTGTCTTTCTAATGCTAAAAGGACAAAATGTGAGCAAAGTATTTTAGAGTATTGTTTCTTCCATCCAAATATATTTGCTTTGACTTTTTTTTCCCTGTTCGCTCAAATAAGTATATTTTATTACATCTATCTGGCAAAAAAACAAAACAAAACAAAAACCTTTTGACAATTCAAACAAGGTTAACCTGAAGGTTAATTAAAATGTGGACACTTTTCATGGAACCTCCTCAAGTTCCTAATGAATTTCTGCCAAACCAAGATAAAAGGTAAGATATAAAGATAAATTGATGCCTTCCAAATTACGAGTTTGCCATTATGGTGATCCCATGCCAAGTGACATCCAGGGTGACACTATGTGATCTAACTGAACATGATGCAACTAAGAAGGTCAGAAGTGAGAATCAGAAGCATTGACCCCTTTAAAAGCAGTTTTTCCAACTTTCTCTGGTCTTGAGTCAAACAAAAGTAAGGCATGGGCTTCTGGGAATTGTCAATGCTCATCATTTTCAAGGATGTCGTAGGTCTTTATTGGAAAATTGCTTGAGTTAGGCCACCCTAATTAGGAAGGGCGGTTATCATCGCTATGAATTGCTAGAAGCTAGCAGGGTGTCAGATGGCATGTGGTGAGAAAGAGGAGGCCCAGGATGCTCACATGGACAGGTCTCCTTCCATGATTCTGATGTGCACCCACCTGGTTTTGTCTTTCACATGATCTTCCAGATCCCCAGTCTGTCCCACATGCTACCACTAGACAAATCTTCTTAAAACAGTATTCCTTTCCATGTGTATTTGCTGATGAATTATTTGGTCACAAAAATTTAAGAACAAAAGGATCTTAGAAATCATCTTGTCCAGCTTCTTCATTAGATGATAAAGTTGAAGCCTGGAGAGATAAAGTGACTTGTCCAAGGCCACACAGCAAGTACTTACCGCCCTGTCTCGACGCCTTCCTCAAGGTAAGCTCTACTTCTCTGCAGACCTCCATACAGAGAGACCTACAGCATCAGATGCATTCTCCTAAAGAGTTGAAAACGTTCCTGCCACTGAAGAAACTGCATGTGGAAAAACAAGGAAAGCCAGAAGTCCAGAAGAGTCCTCATGGTCGCACTGGGAGGGCTCAGAATTAGTTGTTGAGAAATGGCCTGTTCCAAGCAGGACTAACCTGGCTGATCTCCTCTTAATAGAATGTGCTTCAGGCAAATATCTAAGAAGGCAGCAAAGACCTCTGTGGGAGGAAGAGGCTGCCTTGCCCTGTTTCCGTCCAAGCTTTGAGGCATGCCTTAATTCCTCAGTCATTCCCAGACTCATCTAGAGCTATGAATGATTTAGGGACTAGATGAAAGCTAATAAGGAAAAGCATCACTGAAGGTTTACTGGGCCTGAATCCACAATGCACCAACATTCCATAGTTCACTGCCTGATGTCCCAGGTTTCAAGGGCTAGCAAGACCCTTCGGTTGTGGACCTGACAACAAGATGAAGTGAAACAGTCTAGAGAAGAATACAAAGGGTAGGTCAGTCTGCCCCCGGTTGCCCAGTAGCCCAAGATGAATTCTATTTATTCACCCATTTATGTGCACACAATTATTTATTGAGGCCTCGCTGTGTGCCAGGAAGACAGAAGTTAGTGGCTACAACAATGAAATAGTGTCTACTGAGGATTTATTCTGTGTGTGGTACTCTACTAATCACTTTCAGTTTATTATCTCATTTGCTCCTCCGAGTGACTCCATGGCTAAGTCCCATTATTAGCACCATTTCACAGCTGAAGATACTGAACCTTACCAAGATCATGCCCCACAGCTTGTAAGAGGGGGTGGCTGGAATTTGGAGTCAAATGGTCTATGTAGTAAGCTTACATTTTTAGCTATTGTCCCTGCCCTTAAAGAGGTCACAGTCTAGAAAATGATACAGACATGTAGATTAATAATTTCCATTTCATTCATTCATGCAGGCATCCAATGGGCACTTCTTGAACACCTACGAGGTATGTGCTAGACGGTATGCTAGGCTCCAAGAATACAAAATCCAAGGAGAGGTGAAAAGCTCAGAGTCTGAAGGACCACAGGCCAGCTCTCTCTCCTTTGTTTCCTCACCGGGTTCCACTCATAGCACTGCATTTGCTGGCCATTTGTTTTCCTCCCTGACAAAGCCCACAGTTCTTTGATGCCATGGTTGTGTTCCACATGCCTCTAAGTCCGTAGCCCCAAGCACCATGACTGGCATAGGAGAGTACCCACTCTGTGGTTATTGGATAAAGAGTAGCCAGGGCTTGAAAAAGGCCCAGGTAGAGGAAAACAATTCCCGGCTCATCAGGTCACTGCCTTGCATGACCAAGGAAGTAGTTTCCATGTTGTAGTTAAGTGAATGGTGACTTGGCTGACAATATTTCCTTGGGGAGTGCTCCCTGGATGTCCTCATGGGAGTTCTGGATTCTGCAGCTGGCTTCCTTGATGCTGGAATCTAATGCAAACTTGGGTCTTATCCTTATCGAAGAGTGACATTGATTTCTAGAGTCACAAAATGTGAGAACTGGATGAAGAGATGAGTCTTGAAGACAGATAGACCTGAGCTTGAATCCCAGCTCTCTTCTCAGGACTTCAGTTTCCTCATCTGTAAAATGCTAACAGTAATATACTTTGTTGGGCCATGGTGGGGATTAAATGGTGGTATGATGACTTTTATGTGTTCATTTAGCTGATTCATCGTACTCAGATACATTGTCAAACGTTGTTCTGCATATTTTGATGAGGATTTCTTTTAATGGAGGAGATTTAATGTTTAAATTGGCGGACTTTGAGTAAAACAGATTGGCCTCTAGAATGAGGTGGACCTCATCCAATCTGTTGAAGGCCTTAATAGCATAAAAGAATCACCTTCTGAGCACAAGGGAATTCCACCAGCATATCGCCTTCAGACATGTACTGCAACTTCTGTATCTTCCTGGATCTGCAGATTGTGGATTTGCTTTCATAATCACATGAGTCAAATTTCTTAAAATCTCTCTCTCTCTCTCTCTCTCTCTCTCTCTCACACACACACACACACACACACACACACACACTATTTCCACACTATTTCTCCGGAGAGCGCAGACTAATACAAATGGCGTGATTCGCAGAAAGTCCCTGACATATACCAGGTTCTCAATGAATACTAGCTTCATTTTCCCTTCTCCAGAGGACTTCAGCCTCTTCATGTTACAGGTGAGAAGATGGCAGCCCAAGAGATTCCAGGACTCATCCACCTTCCCAATATAAACTTGCACAGCTCTGAGAAGATAGACTAGATGACTAGCTTTGAGCACCACAGCTTATGGCACAGAACATCTGCTTCATGCTCAAAGGAACCATTTCTTTTCCCACAAAGAATCCTTGGAAGACTTCAGACTCAATCTGATTTAAAAATCACAGTGTTGGCCGGGCTTGGTGGCTCAGCCTTGTAATCCCAGAACTTTGGGAGGCCGAGATGAGTGGATTGCCTGAGCCTGTGGATTCGAGACCAGCCTGGTCAATTTGGTGTGGTAGCACGTGCCTGTAGTTCCACCTACTTGGAAGGCTGAGGCGGAAGGATCGCCCAAGCCCAGCAGGTTGAGGCTGTGGTGGCCGTTAGCATGCTACTGCACTCTAGCCTGGGCAACAGAGTGAGACTCCAACTCAAAAAAGAAAAAAAATCACAGTGTTGGCCTGGGAGCCACTTAATGCTATGCTGTGGATTTTTTTTTTTTCTCATACAAGTTTTTAGAATCAATTTAAGATTTGAAAAATGTCACATCAAAGTCTAGATTCCAGGCTTATCTTAAGGAGCTGAAACCTGCACACCTGCCTGGCAACATTGGGTTCGAGCCAAATGGTCACTGTATTGTAGCCAGACACAGGTCAATAGGCCATTTTACTCATTTGTGTCACCTGCCAACCTGATAGCCATCCGAGCTGTGACTTCTCATGTTATCCCAGCTCTTTCCACTTGGAGATGAGGAAACAGAGGCACAGAAAGGTCTAGTGTTTTTTAAAAAGATAATGTAGCTGGAATTGCCAGAGCTGGTTCTAAAACCTCAGGCTTTTGCCCCCAGATCCCTGGGGATATCCCCCATGCCAAATGAGCATAAACACTCATTGACAAAACACTCATTGACAAGTTAGGTCTTTCTGTTTCCCCATACGGCTTACTCTGTTTAGTGTCACAAATGAACACAGCACTTTTAAGATGGGGCTAGAGGTTTTTTATTGACTCATCTCAGTCATCCCTGTCATTATGAGCATGATTCTGGGGTCAGACCAAACCTGGTCCCAGTCAGGCTCCACCTTTACCTGCTACGGAACCTTGGGAAAGCCTCTCACCTGTTAAATACTAGTTGTACATAACATTGCGTGGTGGGGCAGATTAAATGAACTATTTCATGTGAAGTACTCAGTGTAGTGAGCACTCAGAAAATGGTGTTGAATTAGGGTGTCAGAGGAATTAAAATAAATATGGCAGAATAGCAATGTGGCTATTCAATGAATTTGCATCTACAGATATATGATTTCATAGTGGCCTCTCTGATTTAAATTTGGCACTACACTGTTTCCTCTATCATCTCCCATTTATAAATATGTCATGTATGCACTCAACTGGTCTAATCTACAAAACATGGAATATGTCCTACTAACCTATTAAATGAAACTTCAAAATTTGTTTGTGATGATTTTTTCCCTTAGAGTATACCCCAAGAATAATGCCACAGTCAGGGTATTAGGTTCAAATGGACTCTCCCTCATGGACGTTATACACTATTTATTATGTAGTTTGCTTATGATACACTTATTAATTCATTCGACAAATACATACTGAACACCTAATATGTGCGAGCACTTTTTAAGGTACTAGGACTACAGCAATGAATAAAAGGAAAAAAGCACCTGCCCTCTTAGAGCTTACACTGTAATGAGGGGGAGACAGAAAATAAACAGGGATGTACCTGCATAATATGTCACATGGTCCCAAGTGCAATAGGAGGCAACCCATGTAGAGTTATAGCAGAGTTCACAGCCAGACCTCCTGGGTTCGAAGCCAGGCTCTACTCTACACCAGTTCTGGAACTCTAATCAATATACGTAACTCTTCTGTGCTGCAGTTTACTTGTCTGTAAAATGCAGATACTAATAAGGCCTACTTCACAGGGAATTTTATGAGAATTGAGTGAGATATGGGAGATGTGCTTAGGATGGTACCTAGCACATAACGAGCATCTCCAAAGTCTTAAATTAATGAATGTGGAGAAAGATAATACAGAGAAAGGGCAGAGGACTATAATGAGTGGGTGAGAGGGTGGTCAAGGAAGACCTGGAAAGGGAGACATTTAAGCCAAGACATAAGGAGAGAAGAAATCTCACCATGTGGATATCCAGGAAGTGTTCCAGACAAGGGACTACACTGCGGAGGGTCCCAAATGGAGACCGGAGATCAGTGAGGAGGCCTGTGTGTCTGGAGCAGATGAGCCAGGGGCAGATGGGTGGAGGAAGTCAGAGGGGTGTAGAACGGGGAGGCAGAGAACCTCGTAGGTCTGTATAATCCTTGATGTTGGTTCTGACTGTATGTACACTGAGAAGCTCTTGGTACTGATCGCATGGTTTGCTTTGTGTTTCATAAGGTCACTCTGGCTGCTCTGGGGAGAAGACCCAGCAAGGTGGTGGAAGTGGAAGACCAGTAGAGGAGGCTTTCACCAGAGTCTGGGTGTGGAAATTAGGGTCTTGACCAGGGTGGTGAGTTGTGGTCTGAGTCCAGATATATTTTGAAGGTCAAGCCAACGGGATTTTCTGTTGGACTGAGCATGGTGTTGAAAGAGAGGTTCAAGGAGCATAACAAAGGAGAAATTCTGGGTGCTATGAAGGCCTTCTGAGAGGCAACTAGAGAAAGCGGACAGTGGGGGAGACCCCCAGGGCAGGAGTTAATATGGAAGAACAGTTAAAATGTGGGTTCTGAGATGGCCATTGTATTTAAACAGCAGTCCCTCAAACCAGAGTTAGTGTTCATATGTTCAACCCATGGAATTTTAAGAACACCCGGAGCAAGGGCCCAAGTCAAACCCATGGCTGTTCTGCCATTGCAGGTGGTGAGCTTGTCAAGTCCCTGCTGAGTAGGTAGGAAAAGGGTTTCTACCACAATGTGATTGTCTGCCTTCCTCTGCTGATCTCTGTATTTCAGCATACCTTTAATGTCATTTGCTACATATTATATTTTATTTACCATGGCTATTTGACTTTGCTTTCTTTTATTCAGTTTTTATAAGGGAATTTTAAACAGAGTCAGGTTCATAAAAATTCTGGTTTTGCCCTAAATTTCAAAAAGATAATTGAAAAGTCATAATATCATCATCCTCATTATCACACCAGTAACCCACCTTCATCCCACATTTTCCCCCAAATTTTCTCATGCATTATTTCATTGAAACTCATGTCTCCTCTGCAAGTGAAGTAAGACATTATTCCCATTTTATTTAAGAGAAAACTAAGGCTCGGAAAGGTGATGTGACTTACCTGTTCTAGGTAAATTATGTTGCCAAAATCCGACTCTCTTGTCACAGAAAATATGCCCCATATGACCAGGAACCTTGGATAACATGAAAACCAAGCTAGAGACCACCATAACTTTTTTCTAAATCTTTTGTAGCATTTTCCTAATCGTCTCTAAAAATAGGGACTACCTATTGTGTTCCACCTCCATGTCAGGCACTGAATTAACTATGGCAAGTACAACAAGCTATTTAATATTCTCAACATCTCTGTGAAGTGTCATTATTAGCGTCATTTTATATATGAGCTCTCTGAGATACAAACAGGAAATGACTTGGCCATCACCTTTCACCTACTGAGTTAATGTCAGAACTGGAATTTGAAGCTAGGTCCCGAGTCCTCACCATTTTCTCCCACCACCTCAAACCTAGCTTTCTCCTCCTGTTTGGATATCTGAGCCTACTACCACCCCGAGCCCTAGAGAGCACATCTCAAGGCATTTCTATCTTAGGAAGCTGTTGCATCTTCTCCTTCCAAATAGACTTCAACTCAGAACTTCAAATGCTAATTAAACACGATCTTTTGCAAGCTGGCATTGACGTGTAGGACTTTTTGTTTTTAGTGCTATCTGTACTCTGAAATGTATCTGTCAGGTAAGTAGGTAGACAGGTAATTACTGTCCTCATTTTACATGTGAGGAATCTGATGTTCATGTAATTGCTTGACTGGGAAATCTCCCTTGACTAAGCATCAGAAGATTGTGTTTAAAATTTAGACTTTCTCATCACCACATGGAATGTACTCCAAGATCCTTAGCCATAAATCAAGCATAAACAAATTTCACAGGAGTGAAATACTGCCAAACACCTTCTCAGACCACAGTGGAATAAAAATAAATATCAACACCTACAAAATTCCCCCAAAACTCATAAAGACATGGACACTAAACATCATGATGCTGAACAACTCCTGGGTCAAAACAGACATCAAAACAGAAATTAAAAGATTCCTGGAAACAAGCCAGGTGTGATGGCTCAAGCCTGTAATCCCAGCACTTTGGGAGGCCAAGGTAAGAGGATAGCCTAACCTCAGGGGTTCAAGACCAGCCTGGGCAGCTTAGTGAGACCTTGTCTCTATAGTAGATTTTTTAAAAAATTAGCTGGGCATGGTAGCACATGCCCATAGTTCCAGCTACTTGGAAGGCTGAGGTGAAAGGATTGCCTGAGTCCAGCAGGTTGAGGCTGCGATGGCCATGAGTGTGTTACCACTCCAGCCTGGGTAACAGAGTGAGACTCCAGCTCAGAAAAAAAAAAGATTCCTGGAAACATATGGAAACAAGGGGAACATCTTACCAAAACCTCTGGGATTCCATGAAATCAGTAGTAAGAGGGGAATTTATATCTCTACAAACACACATCAAGAAACTAGATAGAGAACAAGTTAACAGCCTAACAAATTACCTAAGGGAGTTGGAAAGGCAAGACCACCAAAACTCTAACTTCAACAGAAGAATCCAGATCACCAAAGTAAAAGCTCAAATATAGAACATAGAAGAAAAAATATCATAGAAAAAAAATCAATGAAAGAAAACGCTGGTTCTTTGAAAGTAGAAAAGATTGACTGATCTGTAGCCAGATTGTCCAAGAAAAAGAGAAAAATCTCAAATAAATAAAATCAGAAATGCAAAAGATCAAGTCACAACAGACCCCAAATAAATATAAAAGATTATCCGAGATTACTAGGCACACCTATATGGAAAAAAACCTGAAAACCTAAATGAAATGGAGAACTTTCTGATATCACACAACCTCCCAAGGTTGAAAGAAGAAGAAATTGAGATCCTAAATTGACCAATAACAACCCAAGAAATTGACTCTGTCATTTAAAAAACTACAAACAACAACAACAAAAAAGCACTGGACCAGACAGATTTCCAACAGAATTCTACAAAACATACAAGGAGATAATACCAATCCTATTGAAAGTATTCCAGGCAATCAAGAAAGATGGAACTCTCCCCAAATCATTTTATGAAGCTACCATCACACTGATACCCAAAACTGGATAAAGATTCAACAAAGAAAGAGAACTACAGGCCTATCCCTATCCCAGTAGAACATAGATACAAAAATTCTCAACAAGATTCTAGCAAGTAAGATTCAACAATACATCTCAAAAATAAACTACCATGACCAAGTAGGCTTCATTCCCAGGATGCAGGGTTGGTTCAATGTCTGCAAGACCATAAATGTAATTAAATACATCAACAGATGTAAAAACATGAAGAGCATGATTATATCATTAGATGCAAAAAAAAGCTTTTGATAAAATCCAGCATCCCTTCTTTTTAAAATGTTTATTTACATGGAGGAAATTTCAGAGAGGGGTTTCTTAGCATCACTGCAGGTGAGAAATTATAGGGATTTTCAGGATTTGTAGGGACACAGAAAAATGGGATAATGGTAGTTTTAGATGACTGCTGGTCTGTGTGTGGAGGTGGTACACACAATCTTGTTCTCTGAATCATCAGCTGTGGTCATACCTAGGACAAAAGAAGTGGAAGAAAAAAATTGTGAGAACTTGCTCATGTCCAGAGGTTCTCACTTATCTGGGTGCTGGGCTTTTCCTTATGTGCAGGGGCTCCCTCTCGGGTGTAGGATTCTCCCTCAGGTTCTGGGTTCTTCCCTGAGTGCAGGGTCTCTTCATCAGGTGCTTGGGTTCTAACATGCATGACTCTCCTTCAGTGCAGGGTTTTTTCTTAGGTGCAGGAGCTCTTAATCGGGTATCGGGCTTTCCCTTGGGTTCAGGAACTTTGTTTCAGGTGCAGGGTTCAGTCTCAGTTGCAGGGTTCTCCGTCAGGTGCAGGAGCTCTCCTTCAGGTTCAGGGATTCTTTTTAAGGTGAAAAGGTATTTTTCAGGTCCTGGAGCTCTTTATTGGATGGCAGGGTTCTCCTTCAGGTGCAGTTCTTTGTCACGTGCAGGGGCTCTTTGTCAGGTGTGGGGGCACTTGCTGACCTCCAGGGGTTCTCACTCATCTCCAGGATTTTTTCTTAGTTTCAGGCTTGCCCTCAAGCACAAGCTTTCTTCATCAGGTGCTAGGCTGTCTCTCGGCTCTAGGGGCTCTCCTTCAGGTGCAGAGACTTACTTCTGGGTGCAGGGTTGTCCTGTGGGTGCAGAGCTCTTGTTTGTGCAGGACTCTTTCTTAGGTGCAGGGACTTTTCATTACAAACTCGGACTCTCCTTAAGGCACAGGGCTCTCGCTCAGGTTCAGGGCTCTTTCTCATGGCAGAGGTACTCCCAGGTTTAGGGCTCTCCCTCAGGTGCAGGGCTCCCTCAAGGGCCAGGCCCCACCTCAGGTGCAGGACTCTCTTCCAGGTTCAGGGGTTCTTTCTCAGGTATAGCACTCTCTCCATCAGGTGCAGGACTCTCCCTCAGGTGCAGGACTCTCTCCAGGTTCAGGGCTGTGTCTCAGGGGCAGGACTCTCTCCATCAGGTGCAGGGTTCTCTCCGTCAGTTACAAGGCTCTCTCCCAGGTCAGGACTGTCTCTTAGGGTCAGGGCTCTGTCTCAGGTACAGGACTGTCTCCACCAGGTGCAGAGCTCTCTCCATCAGGTTCAGGGGCTCTTTCTCATGACAGGGGTACTCCCAGGTTCAGGGCTCTCAATCAGGTGCAAGACTTTATCCATCAGGTGCAGGGCTCTCCCTTGGGTTCTGGGGCTCTCCCAGGTGCAGGGCTCCCTCAAGTGCTGGGCCCTACCTCAGGTGCAGGGCTTTCTTCCAGGTTCAAGGCTCTGTCTCAGGTGCACTCACTGCATTCTCTGCCCACCCTTGTGTGACTCTTCAAAGAGCAGGGAAATGTGGGTAGCAGCTCTAGCTTCCTCCCTGCGGTGTGTCAGCAGCCACAGTCACCCAGAGACTCCGGCAGTGGATGACATCTGACCACCTGCAGCTACATGAATTCAAGGCCCAAAGAACCTGGCTCGGCCGCACAACCGCAAAGTGCTGTGGCCAGTTCCCGTCCAGGTTTCCAGGGTCACCATTCCTGATGTCACAGTTCCCGATGTCACAATCCATGATGTCACAGTTCTTGGTGTCGCTGCCCCCCATGTCACATTCCTGATGACCCGGGGGAGGCAGCCAGGACTTGGGAACCCTCCACAGCACTCCAGGGTGGGACCAGATGTCAGGGGCTGTCAGACCAGATGGGTGCCTGTCCAGTCCAGAGGTCTTTAGAACTGGCCCCACCTCCCAGCTCCAGGAGCCAACCTTAGATATGGATGTTTTCCTGACTTCTTGTACAGCTTCAGACTGTGATGCTGACCCAAACTGAGATTTAGGTGACAGATAACGGTGATGCTGGTGAGCTGCCGAATTAGCCCCTTCAGTGCCGAGAACGCTGCAGAGCCCCCGTGGGCAGCCATCTTACCACCGCCGCCAAACAACCGCCTTATTTTATTTTTTAAAAATGTTTATTTTGCCGGGTTCGGTGGCTCAGCCTGTAATCCCAGTGTTTTGGGAGGCTGAGGTGAGTGGATTGCCTGAGCCCGCGGGTTCGAGACCCGCCCGGGCAGCGAGACCTCATCTCTACAATAAATCAAAAAATCAGCCTGTAATTCCAGCTACTTGAAGGCTGAGGTGGAAGGATCGCCGGAGCCCAGCAGGTCGAGGCTGCAGTGACCGGGAGCGGCCACTGCACTCCAGTCTGGGCGACAGAGTGAGACTCCAACTCAAAAAAAAAAAAAGTTTATTTTAAAGATGTGAGATAAAATTCAGGGTTAGGTATACAACTGTTCATTATGCAGGTACTCTTGTTAATGAGGTGTTCTCCCTCCCCTCGCAGTTTCCCACTACTGCCAATCCCTTTCTTATAGTATTATGATAATTATTCAAGGTCCGCTTATGAGTGAGAACGTATTCTTTGTTTCTGTGATAGATCACTGAGTAGGAT
Organism: Carlito syrichta; assembly: GCF_000164805.1. Lineage (NCBI taxonomy): Eukaryota > Metazoa > Chordata > Mammalia > Primates > Tarsiidae > Carlito > Carlito syrichta. The sequence continues at coordinate 78,892 of NW_007050359.1, forward strand.
CGACTCTAAATCCATCCAAGTTGCTGCAAAGTCCATATATTTGTCCTTCTCTAGGACTGTATAATATTCCATTGTGTATATATACCACTTTTTTTTTTTATCCAGTCCAATTTCAATGGGCAGCATGGTTGGTTCCATGTTTTGCTATTGTGAATAGTGCAATAAACTTGTGTGTGCAGGCACCTTTTTTGTGGAATGATTTGAGTTTCTCTGGATATATTCCCAATAGAGGGATTGCTGGGTCATATGGAAGACAGTTTCTAGTTCTTCCAAAGAGGTTGCACTAGTTTACATTCCCACCAACAGTGTAGAAGCATTCCTTTTTCTCTGCATCCTCTCCAGCATCTCTTGCTGTTTGTTTTATTAATGATGGCCATTCTTGTTGGGGTTAGGTGGTATCTCAATGTGGTTTTGATTTGCATTTCTCTGATAACTAGTGAGGCTGAGAATTTTTCATGTCTGCTGGCTGCATGTATATCTACTTTTGAGAAGTGTCAATTCATGTCTTTTGCCCACGTTTTAATGGGGTTGTTTTTTTTTCTTTTGGCACATTTGAGTTCCTTGTAGATCCTAGATATTAGGCCTTTGTCAGATATACAGTTGTCAAATATTTTTTCCCATTCTGTGGGCTGTCTCCCTGCTCTCTTGGTGATTTCTTTTGTTTTCCAGAAGCTTTTCTGTTTGATGAGGTCCCACTTGCCTATCTTCTCTCTTATGTCATGGGTACTCAGGGTTTTAATCAGGAATTGATTGCTAGTTCCAATTTCCTAAGGGTATCGCCTGCATTTTCTAAGATTCTTAAAGTTTGAGGTATTATGTTTAGGTCTTTGATCCATTTAGAATTGATTTTTGTGTATGGTGCTAGGCGGCAGTCCTGTTTCAATCTTCTGCATGTGATCTGTCAGTTTTTCTGCATTGTTTGCCAAATAGGTTCTCCTCTCCCCAGTGGTTGTTGGAGGCTTTATCAAAGATGAGTTGGTTGAGAAATTGAGGTTTTGCTTCTGGAATCTCTATCCTGTTTCATTGGTCCGTATGCCTGTTCTTGCACTAATACTAGGCTGTTTTACTTACTGTAGTCTTATAGTAAAGTTTGAAGTCTGGTAGCATCCCTTCTTGGTAAAAACCTTTGAACACCTAGGCATAGGGGGAACATACCTCAAAATAGTAAGAACTATCTATGGTAAACCCACAGCCAACATATTGCTAATGGACAGAAACTGGAAGCATTTCCCCTGCAAACCAGAACAAAACAAGACTGCCCATTCTCATCCCTCCTGTTCAACATAGTGTTGAAAGTATTAGCTAAAGCAATCAGACAAGAGAATGATATCAAGGATATCCAAATAGGAAAAGAAGTCAAGTTATCCCCCTTTGCTGACAATATGATCCTATACCTCAAAAATCCAAGAAAGTCTGTCAAAAACCTCCTTGCACTGATAAAGGACTTTGACAAAATCTCAGGGTACAAAATCAATGTGCAAAAGACAATCACATTCTTAGACACCAACAAAAAAGGGCAGAGAACCAAATAAAAAGCACAATCTCATTCACAATAGTCACACAACCAGAGAAGTAAAAGAACTTTTCAACAAAAACTACAAAACACGCTCAAAGATGATACAAACAAATGGAAAAATATGCCATCCTCATGGATAGGAAGAAAAAACATTTTTAAGCTGTCCATCCTACCAAAGGCAATCTACAGATTCAATGCAATACCCATTAAATTGCCAACATCATTCTTCTCAGACCTGGAAATGACAATGCAGCAATTCATATGGAAACATAAACGACCATGAACAGCCAAAACAATCTTCAGCAAAAGAAACAAAGCAGGAGGTGTCACACTTTCAGACTTTAAGCTTTACTATAAGGCTACAATAATCAAAACAGCCTGGAACTGATACAAGAACAGGCATATGGACCAATGGAACAGGATAGAGAGTCTGGAAGTAAAATCTCAATTTTACATCCTTGGCTTTTATGTTCAGATCTTTAATCCTTTTTGAGATAATTTTTATATGCAGTATAAGATAAGGATCCATCAAAAGCGAACTGGATAAAAAATGTGGTACATATACACAATAGAATATTATGCAGCCGTAAAGAAGAACAAAATCATGGACTTCCCAACAACTTGGATGAATTTACAGTCTATAATATTCAGTGATTTATCACAGAAACAAAGAGCTGAGTATGACATGTTCTCACTCATAAGCGGATCCTGGACATTTTCCATAATACTATAAGAAAGGGATTGGCAGTAGCCGGAAACTGCCAGGGAAGGGGGACATATAACATCAGTAAGGCTATTTGATCTCAAACTAGGTGAATTGGGGACCAAAGGAAGGCCCAAACTTTACCTGTACGATGACCACTTGTATACCTAATCCTGAATTGTACCCCACATCTTTAAAATTTTTTTTAAAGTTTGGTTCAGAACCCACTGAATCGAAAGAAAGAAAGAAAAAGGAAGGAAGGAAGGAAGGAAGGAAGGAAGGAAGGAAGGAAGGAAGGAAGGAAGGAAGGAAGGAAGGAAACAGTTTGGATTAGAACCTACTGAATCATAAAAAAAATTAAAAATTAAATCTAGACTTTTTTTCAATCTATGTGAACTTGGACAGGTTGTTCTTTGTCTCTGGGCCTCTAGTTTCTCATACATTAAGAGGAAAAACTCATTCTAGTCATAGAGTGCTTCTGGGAATCAATATAACACCATGCGTATAAAGGTCTACTGGCAACTCTAAAGTTCTACACATGCTTTTACTGACTCTTATTCATTGACTCTACTGTGATTAAGAATTAGGCTGTGAAATCAGACTCTTCCATTCAAATCCAAGCTTCACTAGTTCACATTCATGCCCTTTGCCCTTTATTTAATCGTCCTAAGCCTTGTTCCTTCCTTGTTCCCTTTTTTAAGGGAATTCTGAGAGCAGCCACCTCTCAGAAGTGTGGTGAAGATTAAGGAAAATAATAAGTATGTCAAAAGTGGTCAAAACAGCACCCAGTATCTGACAAAGGTCTGTTTTTGTTTTTGCAATTATTATCATCAACACCATTTTGCTATTCTTCAAAGCCCTGAAGTTGACTACATGAAAAGACACATTCCCTTCAGAGGTTTCTTAATGTAGAGAGTGAGAGGTGGCTGAATTGGAAAGGAGGAGGGAAGGAAACTAAAGTGCTTTGAGTCCCCACTCGGGGACATTTCTGTGCCAGGTGCTTTTAACTCAAAATAACTGAACAGAAAAATTAATTGCTAGGCTTTCTTTTCTTTCTTTTTTTTTTTTTGAGTTGGAGTCTCACTCTGTTGCCCAGACTGGAGTGCGGTGGCTGCTCCCGGCCACCGCAGCCTCGACCTGCTGGGCTCCGGCAATCCTTCAGCCTCAGCCTTTCAAGTAGCCGGAATTACAGGCATGTACTACCTCGCCCAGCTGATTTTTTTTTTATTTATTGTAGAGATGAGGTCTTGCTGCCCAGAACCCGCGGGCTCAGGCAATCCACTCACCTCAGCCTCCCAAAGGTGCGGGATTACAGGCTGAGCCACCGAGCCCGGCTTGCTAGGCTTTCAAAGTTATCATTTTTAATTGCAATTAATAACATTTCTAAGTCATTCAGGGAAGTCCTTTTTGGTGGGAGCAGGTGTGATAAGCAAACACCTTGTTCAGAGAGCTTATGGATCCAAGTGAGCTGTTTTCAAGTGGGGGAGACAAAATTACAAATAAGTGGCTGGATTTGAACCACATCACACACCACCACCCAGGAGACACAGAAGAACTAAGTAAAAAACATTCTTGTGATTCTTAAACCTGGTACAAATTCATGGCCTCAACATTTATCTCCCTTGAAGCTGATTACTAGCTGCAATATATATATATTTTTTTTTTACTAAGCTTTCTAAGCTGTGTGGTTCTTTCATGTGGAGATGATAGACTTTAATAACCACTGAGCTTTTCTTGCCTTAGATAAAAGTGGGAAGCAGTGGGAAGTCAGAATTTGGAATAACAGATATCCTCTACTGTAAATGGCCATTAATTGTTAGATGCATCATTATTAAGTAACAACCTTTCAGAAGGAAAAAAAATAAACAAAATAAACACATCAATTTTAAGATAATTTCAATTTTTGAGATGTGATAATGTGAAATGAATGAGTTTCTTGGATTTTAAGATAGGGTAAGAGCTTGTCTTTGGCATTTTTAATTTCCCAGAATGTTCTTATACCCAACTGCCATCCACTTGGCTCCCATACTCAGCAATGTTTGTCCTTCTTTTCTGATTTTCACCTACTTGCTTCTACTGGAAAACAGTCATTAGTCTTTATCATAGAAATGAAATTTTAAAATAGCGTATAGAAAAACAAACCAATTTTCCTTCCATATCCATCCCTAATATTTGCAGTGGATCCAGTAAGCAGCTCCCAGGTTATGTGTCTATAATAACTGAAAAAAAAAATGGAAAAGCCCAGATCCCCTTTTCAAGTTGAAACTTGGCCTTTCTTCTCTTGACTGTTTTGAAAATCAGGTGACATCTGTGCTGCAACTCAAACACCATGGTATTCTGCAACTGAATATGAGCATCCATGGCTTGTCTCATAAATTTATCTGATATGACATTGAATACTTTAAAAACTCAAAGATATACTGCAGCTGTCAACCAAATGCAAGATATATTTACCAGCATAATTAGATGTCAGGCCTCAGGTTAGGTGATAGCTTAACTTACCAAAGCTCAGAATTTTTTTTTATTAAATTGGGAAAATGAATCCTTGAATCACAAATATCTGAGAGGTGGAATATCCCATTTCACTGTGCAACAGACCATTATAGTCTCTGGAAGCGATTACTGCCTTGACACCAGAAGCCAATAATGTAAACTTGACCATGAGTTTTCAAACTCCTCCTGAGTCCCAGGCATTGTGTTCACGTGGGATCTTCACAACAGGCCCGAGAGAGATGTGCTGCTTTTACTATTTTATCCATGATGAAATGAACTCCGAGAAATGAAAGGATGTGCTCAAAGTCGGTCCCACAAGTAGTTTATGGCAAAGTCGGGGCTTTGACTCTAAGTTCGGATGACCAGTAGTACCACTTGCCTGAATCTGAGAGGGCTCCCCAGATGTGGGACTTTCAGTGCTGAAACCGAGACAGTCCTGGACAAACTGGGGCAAGTTGGCCACCAGTGTTTAAAGCCAGTGCTTTTTCTGCCAACAACTCTAGTAAAAGAGTTTCGTGGGTTACTGTGAGATGGTCTGGTCATCTAACCACTGTTAATGACATGAGGGTTTCAAACAGAAAGGACCCCCCTCCCCAGTCTGTTCCATCATGGTAGCCCATAATTAGTGATATTAAACAAAGATATGGCCTAGATTTGTTTTGTATATCTAATCATTTTGCTGAGGACTTTGAAAGGTGTTTGTCCCTCTTGGACAAATCATTACAGGACAAAATGGCTTGCTCTTGAAATTATCTGAAGGAGATGAGAGGCAATCACATTGCAGCCCTTTGCATACTCCAGGGTGGGGCATAAATTTTTGGCTGATTTTCTGGATTATAGCAAAGCACTGAACAGACATAGTGATATATCCATTATATGACTGCAGATTTTAACAGACTAAAGAGCTACTGTTAACAGTCAATTAGGGAGATAAAAGTAATTTAGGGGTATGGATGCAAGGGCTCATACCTATAATCCCAGCACTTTGGGAGGCCAGAATGGGTGGATTGTTTGAGACCAGAGGTTCAAGACCAGCCTAGGAAACGTAAGATCTTGCCTCTACAAAACAGGGTTAAAAAATTAGGCGACATGGTGGCATGCACCTGTAGTCCCAGCTATTTGGGAGGCCGAGGTGGGAAGATAGCTTCAACCCAGGAAATTGAGGCTGCAATGAGCCCCAATCATGCCACTGCACTCCAGTCTGGGTGGCAGAGTGAAACTCTGACTCAAAAAAAAAAAGTAATTTAGGGAGGTGATTTTACAACTTTAATTGGAAAAAATATCGATTACAAAAGATATAACTGATACTGACAAAAGAATGCAAACCTGACTTTCTTTGGTAAGGCAGTATAATCCAAAAATGACCAACATTGCAAGTTGCATATGAATCAGAACTGTTGGCACAAACCAAATTTCTGTTGCAAATTCCAGACCAGTGTAGGATATGTTCTTGACTGTAATTAATCCTTCAAGGATTTGGATAAAGTGTGTGTCATTTGCAGAACTATAAAAGCTAAACATAAAGCACATATGAGGGTCAAGTTGAGTAGAATAGTTTGGGAACATCTGGAGTCCTATGGACATCACCAGTAAAGCTAGCAACTGTTACATTTCTGTGGTCATCTGCATAGTGGAACTTTTTGTGTGGACCTTCTGAGAATTTCATGTTTTGTGTTTTAGAAATAGCAGTGGCCACCATCCTGAACTCGCTTTTAGTACCATGAGCCAATGGGTAGACCATCAGTTCACTTGGAATGGATTATTATTCAGCTTGTGAATAAAGCATCTCTTTGAAAAGACAAAATAAAAACCTCCCTAAGAAACATTAGAGGAGAAGATATATTGGCTTGTTAATTGGCAAGGAAATATTTATGTACTCATGAATTCGTTAATTAGAACAGAAGTCATTAAATACTGTTATTATACCACTTTAAAAAGCAAAATCAGTCCATTTGCTTATCTGACGGCATCTAAGAGGTTGCATTATATTGTATAAACCATGCTTCCTGAAATCGGCTTACAATAGCACTAACTGAATTTATTAATTTACCAAATTATTTCTGGTGAGTCTCCTTCTATAATTTCTTCAGTATATTTCCAAAACCTTTACACATTTCAAATTCTTCAATAGAAAATTCTTCAATAGGGTACCTGCACAATGAATATTTGTATACCTAAACCTTAACTGTATCCCACAATTTTAAAATAAAAAAAGTATAACTTAAAAGAAGCAAATATGGTTGAATAAAATGACAAAGTACTAAGAAAAACAAAAAGAAAAAGAAAGAAAATCCTTAAATACAATTTCTTAAAAATAAATGACTTTTCTAAACACTATTTATTGATAAGCTGCATCTTGAACGGTAGATGAATGAGATGCTTAGGGCACTTGTGCAACCCTGAGCATGACGACTCCCTAGATTTTGTGCCCTTGAAACCTCACTCACTTACACTAGTCCTGACCTTGCTAAATAGAATGGACTTAGAAAATACCCTGTACCTGGCTCTGAAGTTTCTAATTTACTTTGTAGTTTCTGATCCAAAACATACACACAAACTCTTGATTTGGTGACACTGCATACATTTAAGGTCTTACTCAAGTTAAATGAACTCAAGAGGAAAACCCCATGTGAATATTTATGTTTTCAAACACTTTATCATTTATGCAGCTTTCTATCTAATTCTTCCAACTTTTTTCTTTGCACATGGTTTATTCAGATAAAATATATTTCTATCAAGTATTTTTTAAACTATGCATTGACCTTTCTATTCAATTAAAAGATTAGGCTGTATTTTAAACCATGAAGACCATAGTCATTTCCACTCCAAAGAGTATATGTCTTAATTTATAGAAATAACACAATTTTATCAGTCTCCTTCAGATAATGTATAAACACCTGGGTAACACTTTTGGACGCATGCCGTGGAGAACCCACCTAGCCTCACAAACACAAGAATTGTGCACCAGGACAGTGAAATCCCAGGAATCTCAGAGCTGAGCCTTTTTTCTGAGGAAGTTATGGTGGTCTTCATATGAGCAAACTGCATGTAGACAGTTATTAATAATGATAATGGACATTTGTTGCACACTTACTGTGTACCAAGGACTAAGTGGCAGACATGTGCCTCAGTCCACTAGCTGCCTTTCCAATACTCATTCTTGCCTTCATCTAAAGGAGTAATGTTTTTAGTGGATTCATGGCCAACAGAATAAAGTTTTCATTTTCTGATCTCCTATCTGTCTGAGTAAAGTCACATGAGTAAGTTCTAGTCAAATCGGTTTTAGTAGAAGGGTCCTATGGCAGCTGTCTGGAAACTTCCTTAAGAGACAGGATAAAGTTACTCTTTGTCTCTTTATCATTCTTTCTCCTCCCTCCTGCTACTTGGAGCAGGGATTTGAGAGCTGGAGAGCCACCTTGGACCATGAAAATAAGAGAATTGTTTTTACTGATAAGGAAGGAAGCCAGGCCTCTGAAGACCTTACACAGCAGGCAACTGTACTGGCCCTAGACATCCCACGGGCCCCAGGCAACTGGCCTCTGGGCTTTTACATGAAAAAGGCATAAACATCTATCAGATTTAGCTCACCGTGATTCATGTGATTATGGATTTCTTGTCACTTGAAGATACATCTAATCTTGACTGATTCTTACTCAGCTTCATAGCAGCCCAACAAAGTAAATTACTGTTGTCATTCCCATTTTACAGATGAGGAAACTGGAGCTCAAAAAAGTTTACAGTCAGAGGGCGAAAGAGCTGGAATCCTCCCAGTCAAGTCCAGAACCAGAGCTCCAGGAAGGCACCGGGCTGCCCTCTAGAACCTTCTGTCGTCACTCTTGCTCCTTCTCTTGCAAATTGGCACTCTGCAAGGCAAAACAAGCTCCAGAAAATAATAATAATAATAATAACAGCCACTTATCAAATCCATTTGGCAAGCTAGGTGCTTATTATTTTATACTTACAAAAGCGTGTTCAACAACTAAAAGTTGCTGCTGTACAAGCATATGCCAGCCAGAAATCTGTGTGTACTGAGGGCAGCAGAAAAGCAAGCACCAAGGGCACTAAAAGACTGGGACTGGGGGAAACAGGGAGAAAGCAGGGGAGTGAGCAGGGCTGCAAAGACACGCAGGGCTGTAAGGTACCCCCAGTGGTCACCACTGAGCTTAGCGATTATCTTCCTTTGCACTGCTCAAAGATAAAGAGGAGGCATTTCTTATTCAAACATGGCTCCCTTGGTGAGACATGGCCTTTTTTCAGGTCCCCTAGTCTGCAGTGAGGTTTGCTTGTCCAGCCTGTCCTGGTCACCTGCACGGGTGCGCAGCCACTGTAAGAAATTTGCGATACAAACCTTCCTCGGTTGAGACGGATCACAAGCAGTCATGCATCTCTCAGGGCTCTCTGTGTACATTTTGAACATTCTGAAGTTCTTTCATTCATTAAACCTCCCATAAATATCTCAACCACTCCATCGCTCAGAATGTTCTGGAAGGGATGCCATCGATCTCCATGTTGCCAATTACAAGGGCTTCTTTTCTTTTCTGTACTTTCATCATTTCCAATATTTTGATTGTCTTTGAACATTTCCCCTCATCTCATTTTCCATCGATAGCTTTCCTTCTGGATTCTTCCTTTCTCATCTTTCCTCAGACTCTTAGTGCCCTAGAGGGTTGTGGCAAGAGCTTCTTGATCGTCTTTGTCCAATGAAGCTACTTCACAATTTCTTCTCTGTAGAGTCACCAGGGTGATCTTTCTATAATGCAGATCTGATCATGTCTCTCCCCTGTTTAAAATCTTCCTAAGTACGTTGAATTATAAAAACAGTATTCCCAAATTCACCTGTTTCTATACACTCGTTCCTTTGCAATGTGAACTTGCCATTGCTGCAACTGGAGATAGAGTTTGTTTCTTTCCCCCTTGATTCTATACTTGGCCATGTGAGCTGTGATTTGTCTGACTTGCATTGTTCATAATGGTTTGCTGGTTTGATTTTTTCTTTGTGAGACTTTATATTTTAGAGCAGTTTTAGGTTCACAGAAAAACTAAGTAGAAAGTCCCCCTAAAATCCCTATCCCTACACATGCACAGCTATCCCGACTATGTGGGGTTTTTTTTTTAATGGAAATAAGTGTACCAAAGTAGAGAATGAATAAATCATGGTACAACTATGTGTTGAAATATTCCTCACCAGTGAAAAATAGCAACATAGAACTCCATTTATTGACTTAGGAAGATATGCACAACATTTTAGTTGAAAAAGATCAGTTCACTGTAGGGTGAGATAACTTTTCTCTAAATGTATTATCACATTTCTCTAGACATAAACCTATTTAGTTAGTTCTAAGATGTCACAAAGTATAAGATGGACTCAATCTATTCATCACTAAGAAAAAAGATACTTCCAATTAAACCGTGTCATGTTGGTTTCTAAATACATTGATTCTAAGATATATCCTTTCAGAAATTCTAAAATGTAGAAAAAAGTTTCTTAGCTTGTGTGTGTAATTGATATTAAAAAATGTGATGTATAAAAAGTGTACAAGCCAGGCTTGGTGGCTCAGCCTGTAATCCCGCGCCTTTGGGAGGCTGAGGTAAGTGGATTGCCTGAGCCCGCGGGTTTGAGACCTGCCTGGGCAGGCGAGACCTCATCTCTACAATAAATCAAAAAAATTAGCCGGGCGTGGTAGCATGCACCTGTAGTTCCAGCTACTTGGAAGGTTGAGGCGGAAGGATCGCCGGAGCCCAGGAGGTCGAGGCTGCGGTGGCCGGGAGCAGCCACTGCACTCCAGTCTGGGCGACAGTGAGACTCCAACTCAAAAAAAAAAGTGTACAATATATACATAAGATGTTAGTAGTAATAACTGCTGATTGGTAAAATTAGCAATGGTTTTATCTTTATTTTTTATTATTTGTATTGCTTACATTGAAGAAATGGTAACTTGGTTAAAGGAAAACTATCAATCTCCCTTTTTTTAGGAAACTTTCATCATCCTCCTCCCACCACCCAACAGTGTACTTTGTGCTCATGGAACATGTTTGTGTCTTGACAGTCCTATGCATCCCAGCCTCGGTCCTCCTGTAATACCAAAGTTCCCTAGACAACTGGCAGCTGGGAAGGAGAACAGGGGCAGGGGAATGACTTTAGCCAAGTCCAAGTTGAAGCAAAGAGATTCCTTCTTGAGTTCACAGGGAGTGAGCCCTCTGCTCCATCGTGGTAGCCTATGCCTGTTTCTGTCAGTACTCTATCACTAGCACTTTGTCCCTATAAAATGATCAACTAATATCAGTGATTAAATGAAGAATCAGTCAGTTAGTTATTTAATAGTGAGGCTGAAGCATCCAGCAAAACCGTGTCTGAAAGACATAACAACTGCAGAGGCAAAGATCAAACAAGGCATTATGGAGATAGGCACTTTAAGAGCATGCACTCATTGAGTTTCTAGTATGTGTCTGGGATTGAGGATAAAGCAATGAACAAAAGGTACCAAGTCTTGTCATCATTGAACTGAGATTCTGGGTAAAAGTAGGTCATATGGGGAAAGGAGGGGAGAAATTTCTATTCTAGAATTTTCCACCCTCTACCTGTGGCTTCGATCTCTAAATCCAAGGTTGCTGCTGAGGTTTCATTGTTTTTCAGCAAAGGAAAGGAGGGAAAAAAGGAAATTTAAGCAAGCGACTTTGTCTTTAAGATGACCAGGCAACTGCATTAATCGTGTATACTCACACCCTATTGGCCAGAGCCAGCTGCAAAGCTGGGAAGGTATTTTCTAACCACGAAGCCATGCTCTAGTTAAAAATGGCATGTGGGAAAATATTGTTTTTAAAAAATATTTATTTGTTTGTTTATTTAATTTGAGTCTGCATCTCACTTTATTGCCTAGGCTGGAGTGCAGTGGCACAATCATGGTTTACTGCAGTCTCAACCTCCTGGGCTTAGGCAAGTCTTCCACCTCAGCCTCCCAAGTAGCTGGGACTACAGACACGTGCCAGCACATCCAACTAATTTTTAAAAATTTTTTATAGAGACAGTGTCTCACCATTATGTTGCCTAGGTTCATCTCGAACTTCTGGGCTCAGGCAATCCTTTGTGCCTCAGCCTTCTGAAGTGCTGGGATTACAGGCATGAGCCACCATGCCCGGTACTAACGCTTGTTTACTTCTCAAAGAAGATGAAAAGAATAGATACTAGGCAACAGTTGGCAATTTCCGCCATTCTTATTGTGGGTTCAAGGAGAAAACCTTGACTCCTAAGCTACTACTCACAAGTCAACATTCATCCAAGGAGAAGGACTCAGTCTCTTCGTCGCATATCAAGGAGTTGAACCTCTGTGATCCACAGCCATCAGGCTCTATGATTCTTTCATGATTATATAATAACCAAAGTCATACAATTCTGGGCAACTAAGAAGGATCTGAGCCTTAGGAGCTGTTCCTAAGGGGGATTCTTTTCCTCCAGCTGCCAATTTGTATCTGATTATTCCACCCATTCATGAAAATTCCATGGAAGGCAACTCTGAGAAAAGGGAACTGATGACACACTATTATTCATAATGGCAGATTTGTTTTGTACAGAAGTTCTGGCTTAGTTGCCCCATGTTTCCTTGGCTCTCACCCTTTCTCAATGTTCTTTCAGTTTGCTGATAACACGGGGAGGAAATCCCTACTTCCAACACACCCTGTCTTCTGACTTCATTGCACCAAGGAGAGTGCATCATCAGACTCTTCTTGGCATCTATTCCCACCTCTCCCACCCACGAGACATACCCAGAATAATGCCCCATCTTCTCCCAGTTGCCTAACTCACTCCATCTTGGAGTGGGGGAAGGTAGGATGTCCCGTTGTTGTCTTCGGCAGCAGATCACCAGAGCAGGCCGGGCAAGGTGGCTCAAGCCTGTAATCTCAGCACTTTGGGAGGCCAAGGCAAATGGATTGCCTGAGCCTGCGGGTTCGAGACCAGCCTGGGCAACTTGGTGAGACCTCGTCTCTACAATATATCAAAAAATCATCCAGGCGTGGTAGCGCGTGCCTGTAGTTCCGGCTACTTGGAAGGCTGAGGTGGAAGGATCGCCTGAGTCCAGCAGGTCGAGGCTGCGGTGGCTGTGAGCTTGCCACTGCACTCCAGCCTGGGCAACAGAGTGAGACTCTTACTCAAAAAAACATATACATTACCAGAGCAGTAGCCCCTGGACAGGACAGCGGCTGGGATTGGCAATGCCCAAGGAGGCTGTGGAACTCTTGGCCAGCTTGAAGGATGAAAACTGCAAATGTTAAATTCTTAGACTTGGGGGCTGCAGGGTTTTGTTGCTACCTTTTGTCAACCTTGAGCTCAGGATGGGAGCCAGCTCTTAGTAAACATTTAGGAGAATACCTGGCCCATTTCTTCCTCAGGTAGGAAAGTTCTAAACATCTAGGATGATTCAAAACTTGTGAGAGATTGTGGCTGGTCCCATTTTTTGGCAAGAGGGCCATCCCCTACCCTCTTCTCCATTGTTGCCATGGTCTCAGGGTCTCAGCTTCTAAATCAGAAAGGTTTATCAAGGAATTTCCTTCAGAATAAAAACAGGTTCCAACATTTAGTTTTCACTTTAAAAACTAACACTGATAGAGCTCTTCATACACGATAGGCACTAATCTAAGAATTTTGCATATATCATCTTGCTTAATACTCCAAAGAGAACCCCAAGGCTAGGCACTATTATCACTCCCATTTTACAGACAGAGAAACTGAGCTCTGTTCTAAGCATCTTACCTATATCAAACCCTACACGTCAGACACATCTGTGCAATCATGAATATGAGGCTGGCGAGGCAAGGAAGCGAGTACCACGCGCCACCTACCGTCGGTTTTGATTGCTTCTTTTCCCAGAGACAGCCACAGCCTGTTCTAGCAGTGACAGTGACAGCCAAGTGTCTGCAGGGCAAGCAGCAACTTTCTACTTGACTGGTTAGTGGAGTAATTTGGGGTGTTGTTACTGGCTAGATGGCCTCCAAATTATTTTTTCCCCTCCTGGAGAATCCGTAAGCTTCTGGGGTTCTTTAAAAAATTTATTTTCAGTCCGAGTTGTGTTCTGTTATTGAAGCTAAAATCACTGACTGGTACAATATGTAAAGTGCCTGATACAACAAATGTTAGTTTTCTCTGTGGGTCTGCATTCTGCAACGTCTTTAAATGTTGTTTCACATTTATGCTACTTATTAAGAATCACACATTTTCTATGTCGACACATTCAATCCTGGGAGGTCTCAAGGTAAGTTCTCGTAATAGAGAGCAAAGATGTGTCATCATGTCATTTTCAACCTGAGGTTCCAACTGAAAAGCAAACATCACTGTTCTTTGATGTATCAAAGGACAAAGAGGAGCGCATGAGGACTTTCAGGTCTTCCACAGACTACAACATTGAACTCTTCTTGTTATCTATTCTCACCCATGAGACATACCCAGGACAATGCCCCATGTTTCCCCAGTTGCCTAACTCACTCCATCTTGGTGTGGAGGAAGGTAGGATGTCCTGTTGCCTTCAGCAGCATATCACCCGCTTAACTTGTCCTTTAATTCTTCCTTCAGGCCCAGAGACAACTTTAAAAGAATGATTCCACAAAGTTCTTTATTATTACTTTTGCTGTTTGCATAATTCATTGTTGTGTGTTACCAGTATTCCAAACTGGAGATTCACATATATTAATGTACTTGCCCAAGGGTCACTTGAATCTTAATTCCATGGTTTTCACCACATTGCACTACTTGCATTCTGAACAGAGACTGGCAATAGGTACCTGTGTGAATCAAGTTCAAGAGTAAATGCTCTGCTGGGGGAGAGTTCAAAGCCTGCTGTGGCATGTGTGTATGTTGAGACCCAGCTAACTACTGCTTCTCAGGGCAGCACCCAGCTACTTTGTTCTTGATGAATTGTTTAAAAAATATATTACAATGATGACACTTAGTAGTATGAGTAAACTAATCCATTTATTTTTTTTAACTGTGGGAAAATATCCAGATTAACACCACAATTGTAAAATGCCACTTAAAGCTACATAGTGCTCTAGGCATACTTTAACATTTTACTTTATGCAATTTTTATTTGTCATACATAAAAATTACTCAGTACATATAACAATTTGCCCTATAAAATCCCACAAAAACAGAGTTCTGTGCAGTATACAGAATCTTCCTGAGACACTTAAGTTACAGATTTAGGAACTGTTTTAAGGAGGAATAGAACACCAAGAAGTAAGTCACTGCTGCTGTTTTGTTTTTGTATCAAAGTGGGCAGACATGGATTGAACTTCTTTCAAATAGAGCTAAGAAAGGCACAAGATGACGCCAAGACAAAGCCAAAGAAACAAAGTGTTTTGCCAAAACACACGATAGCTTTGTCTGCCAGCTACATGAGAGACATGGACATGGCACAAACTATGACAGAAAGCTGGATGCTGTGAATACTGTGGATTGAGAGACACTGATTCTGTAACAGTAAAGTGTATATACAGTCTGGTGCTAGGTCAACAAGGCCACATACACGATGGTGGTCCCATAAGATTATAATATAGTATATTTACTGTTCCTTTCCTATGTTTAGATACAAAAATACTTGCCACCGAGTTACAACTGCTTACAGTATTCAGTACAGTAAAATGTATACAGGTTTGTAGCCTAGGAGATATAGGCTGTACCACACAGCCTAAATGTGTAGTAGGCTATACTATGTAGGTTTGTGTAAGTACACTCTCGGATGTTCACACAATGACAAACATTGCCAAATGACACATTTCTCAAAAAGTATCCTGGTTGTTAAGTAACATGTGACTGCGTATACGTGCAAATGTGTATGTGTGTGTGTATCCTTTCAAATATTCAGCCTAAAGTCTTAGAACTATATTTGAAAGTGTGCCTCAAACATAAAGTCAAGAACCATTACAATAGAAAAATAGTGAGAAAACAGGGCATCAGGACTTATGTCATTCCCAAAGCCTTTGGGTAAGTATGATGGTGAGTGAAAGTTGGGAGGGTAAGAACATTTTCTAGAGCAAACAAGAATGGCTTGTGAGTAAAATATGAAGTTTATGAATAATCAACAATCTAGTAAAGTCACTTTTAAGAAGAGTAGATAAGTGGTTTCCTTCATCCATGCAAGCTCTGGAATGTCTCTCTTTCCTTCCTCTCTTCTTTCTCTAATAAACTTGGTTTTAAAACTTTTTTTAAAAAGAAGAGTAGATCAAGAAAGTAGATCAGAAAGTCCTTAGGGCTAGAGATGGCAGAAATATCCAAAGTTGGAACACTTACATGCTATTAGTGCAAATTAGAACTTCTAAGGAAATTAGTATGAAGATTTTTCAAAGAAGTAAAAGTAGATCTAACATTCTATCCAGCAACCCCCCTACTGGGTATCTGCCCAAAGGAATAGAGGTTGTTATACAAAAAAGACACATGCACTCGTATGCTTATCATAGCACAATTCACAATTGCAAAGATGTGGAATCAACCTAAATGCCTATTAACTGATCAGTGAATCATGAAAATGTGGGAGATATATACCATGAATACTATTAAGCCTTTACAAAGAATGAAATAATGCCTTTGTAGCTAACTTGGGTGACATTGGAGAACATCATCCTAAGTGAACGTAGGAACAGAAAACCAAACACCGTGTGTTCTCACTTATAAGTGGGAGCTACACTAAGGATCTGGAAAGGCACAGAGAATGCTATAATGGACACTGGAGACTCAGAAGAGGGAAGGGGTAGAGGGATGAAATATCACCTCTCAGGTACAATGTGCACAGGTGGAGATAGTGGGTACACTGAAAGTCTAGACTCCTTTGCCACTATACGATCCATCTGTGTAACCAAAAATAATTTGTACCCCCTAAAGCTATTGAAATAAAAAGAAAAAAAAGATACCCAAAATTGGAATTACAGAGAGAAAGGTAGCAGTGATAGGGTGGTGCATCATGACAATGAAGACACACATGTTGCAGGGAGAAAAGAGTACCCCAGCCCCCAGGTCACCTCGGTGGCTCTGTTAGGCCCTCGACATCATGGTGTGAAAACCTTGGGACCAGCCTCCCCTAAGATCTCCACTGGGGCTGGGCTCGGTGGCTCAGCCTGTAATCCCAGCACTTCGGGAGGCTGAGGCGAATAGACTGCCTGAGCCCGCGGGTTCGAGACCCGCCCGGGCAACTTGGCGAGACCTCATCTCTACAATAAATCAAAATATTAGCTGGGCATGGTGGTGTGTGCCTGTAGTTCCAGCTACTTGGAAGGCTGAGATGGAAGGATCACCTGAGCCCAGCAAGTCGAGGTTGTGGTGGCCAGGAGCATGCCACTTCACTCCAGTCTGGGCCACAGAGTGAGACTTCAACTCAAAAAATAAAATAAAAATAAATAATAAAAAAAGATCTCCCCTGGTTCTGAATGTGAACACTCAGATGAGTCTTCTAGGAGGAAGGTTCGCAAACTGATTTCTAATATGTCCATTTCACATTTGGTAGGGGATATGAAGAACAAAACTGTTTCTGGCACAAGCACCACTTCAAGGGGTGTCCTCGAGAGCAAGGACATGAATGAGTCCAGAAATCAGCAACTGAGCTTGACAATAAGGTGAAAAGAGTCTCAAGAGGAAAACAGCCTGGTCACCCAAAATTGGCAGGGACCCATTTCTGAAGACATTCTGCATGTGGAGCTAATTGAAACTTGGGGCAAGACTGACTCTCCATCAGAACTGGTCCCAAACACCCATCCTCATGTCTATCCAAGACTAAAATTCTATGAGGATGTGCCTCACTGGAGAAGAGGCCAATGAAGAAATTTTGGACTGACCATGGGGGCTACAGCTGCCAGGGTTCCTGAAGGCAACTGGGTTGTCAACCAGGGGAGGCAGAAGGGAGACGGCACCGGTTGAATGCTTGCTTATATAGGAAACTCCATGCTAGACTCAGTTCTTGTTACCTTCTTTATACTCGTGACATTTTAATGGGGATGTTTACGATCCTTATTTGGATGGCAAGGAAGCCGAAGTTCAGAGAGGTTATATATTTTGTCCAAGATTGCAGAGCAATGCCAAAATATGAATCCAGAAATGCCTGACTCCAACATTTATGCTATTTTCAACAAATTAAGCAAATTCTCTGAAAGAGTCTCAAATTACTTTCTTAGTGCTTTATTCAACATGTTTTTAAAAAAAACTAGAAAGTCTTTGGATGTTTAAAATTAAGCAACACATTCCTAAATAACAATAAAGTTAAAAGATACTTTTAATTAAATGATAATGAAAGGAGACATAACGAAACTTTAAGAGTGCAGCTAAAGCAGAGTCCAGAGGAAAATGTATAGCACTAAAATGTATATATAAGAAAACAGGCCAATAAAAAAATCAATCATCTAAACCTCCATCTCAAGAAGTTGAATGAACATACCCAAAGAAATTACAAAGAATTTCTATATTTCTAATAATGAAGAGAAGAGCAAAACCCAATTAAATAAAAAAAAAATCAACAAAGTTTTGTTTCTTTGAAAAAGTAACAAAATTAATAAACTGCCAAGCAAGATGAATCCAAAAAAAGAAGAGAACAAAAGTTGCCAGTATCAGAAACAAATATATTTTAACTACATATATAAAAAACTGGGTTTGAGGAAGAAGAGGATGAGAAAGAGGAAGAAAAAATATACCTGTTTTGAAGCCATCCAGAAAAAAATCACATTCCAGATTCTACTGTATTCGATTTAATCCAACATGCATTTATTAGAAGAGAATATAAACCACTGTCAGTTTCATACAGCAAGGTTTCGTAATGTGATACCAAATGTATGACTTTAGGCAATCTATATAACCTCTCTGAGCTCCCATTTTCTCATCTTAAAAAAAAAAGGAAGATAATAACACCAGCCTCACAGCACTGCTAGAAGGGTTAGAGGTAGCTCATATCCTTCAGAATACTTTTCCCCCATGACCTATGACCATGGAGTTTATAGCTTGACTGTCTGTAGGAAGGGTACTAAAATATATCATGAAATGAGATTATTCGTTTGAAAATGTAATGTTTTCTGAAATGCTTGGGCATTTACTTTTCCTTACTTGCCTCTTCTAATAAAAGAGGTCTGATATGATAATTTTTAAGAGAAAAGATGTTACCAACATATACATGACATAGAGACATCACATAAAAATTAAAATAAAATAACAACATAAAGTTTCCATTCTAATATTATACAATAATTTTTTCTCAAATAGTCAATAATCACAACAAAATCTATGCCCATATCATACATTATTTTAAGACTTTAGGGAAAAAGGCTTCAATCTCTGGTGTTGAAAATATGATGGAGATTCCCCCCCACTCCCCGCCAAAATCTTCAGCTCTTCACCAGCAAGTCTGCTGAATCACACATGTTGGCATGTACAGCAAGGAGTCAACCAGATAAAACAACCACAATGGCTGGCTCAAATCTCAGATCACACGTTTGCAAGATGGAGCCTCAGGACTTTTTGCACACTGAACGAACCTGGCAGGCCTATGACCAGAAAGTAAAAAAGGAGGTTAAGAGCCCATATGATGTATCTGTGGTTCAATTTACTAGTAAAAGAAGCCTCTCAAGTGTGATGACCACTTATACCTAATTCTGAACCCCATATCTTTAAAATTAAAAAACAAGAAGCCCTTTTGTTCTTTTGTTGGCAACAAAAGTATTCACGAACCACTTGGCATTCATACAAGCTCCTCTCCTGCTATGACAACACTGAGAAAGGCCTTGTCCAGGAGTGAATGTCTTGACTTGCTGCTTAGTTTCATTTCATTTCACTTGTAAAACCACAGAATCAATACTGAGAAGGAAATTTTGATGGCAATATGTGGAGGTGAGAACAAACGTCTGGCTCTCAGATGCCACAGATATGTACTATCAATGTCAGCTGAGGTCCAAAAAATGGCAGAAGCAGCAAAGACCAAGGACCCACCATAACCACAGAATAGTTATCTATTATTCTGTGGATAATCTACTTTCCTTTCTTCAGAAGTTTCCTGAAAGAGTGTTGGATCAAAGGGTCACAGGGAGAACAGGGGTTTTAAACCTTCTGGGTGAAGGCTGGAGGCCACCAGCAAGAGAACTACACTTCCCTTGTACAGAACAAATATTAGAACATATTTAGCAAGTGAACGACTATTATTTTCAATAAAAAGAAGATAATAAAGAACAAGATCCAATGGGAGTGGCAGCACATGATTGGGGGGGTGAGGTAGATAGCAGAGAAAGTGATTCATTAAATTATAGCTAAATCTGATTTTGCTAAATGTGAATCAAGGAAGACAAATCCTTCAAAGCAGCTTCCAGAACCCCTGGGCTTCTGGAAGATAGTGGTATCAGAACCTGCCCTTGTGATGGGTCATTTCAGGCTCATCTCTATCAACTGTCATGACCACTTGGGCACAGTGGCTCTAAGTCCAGAGTCACTCCATCCTCACCAATAGGAAAAAAGATATCCTCCTCCTTAAGGACATACTACCATGGAATAGGAATCCTTCTAAGACTACTTAGAATTTTTGAAGCTACCTTTGCTTTATATTAAATGAAAAAGAATATGAATACGTCTCTTAACTATAGTTACTAATTGAGAATTCAATTTTGGAAAAGAAACAATTATGCTCTTAAGGCAACATCTCTCCCTACATATGTAAGTGTTCATATCTGACATCCCAATAAGATGGACACACCTTCCATTTGTTGGATAATATTTGGATGGATAGATTCAGTGTATTTTGAAGTATTAAAGCGAGACTAGGGCAATCCCCTCAGGACACTTTAGTTTTTTGACATGCCACCGGGGGGCACTAACCAGGTAAGGCATGCTGATCATTTGCTGTTTTTATGGCAATTCAAAAAGGTATTGTTACCTTCTGTATATTTTGCTGGCTAAAACATACAAACACATGTTAAGCGATTCTATATGCATTTTATCAGTGTCATGAGTGTGTGTATGAAAAAAAGGAAAACTCTTGTAGGATATACATGTTAATAGTCAAATGTTAATAGTTTGTCTCTGAGTCATGGGATTTATTAAAGGGAGTCATATTAGAATCATTAGGAAGTCTAATTTATATAAGTCTAATCTATATAAATGTAGTTACATTTCTGTTTGCTTATTAAATATTCACACCAAATCAGCTAGGCTGAAATCTACCGAGGTTAAAATCAGAAAGTGTGTTTGGGATAGAGAGATTTAAACTACAGTCTATTGTCTATATCCATGACATTCACCTTGGCCTCCCTTAGAGACAAACAGCTATCGGTCAAAGCCACACAATTCTTAGATATAACAAGATATATAACCTGAGGGTTTGGTGATTCAAAGAGTTATGCTGAATATATTACAACCTCATGGTTGGAGAAAATGAACAGTGATTTCAAATATGAACCCCAAGTTTAAAGCCACATGATCTGACGCTCTGAATGACAAATGTTAACTTCTAAAATGGCTTGCTTCCCACATAGGCTGCTGTCTGTATGAGTCCAAATGGAAGCTATGCCTATACAAGGGGGGATCCCCCCAAAACTGGAATTATTTTTGTGAAGCCGTAGTAGTACAGGTTTCCCCCCACCCCAGGTAAGTGTTCTAGGAACCCATAAGTTCAGTGTATCAGCTAGCGTTGTTGTGAGAGTTTGGTTTGGCTTCCATGATCTTTTTGGGGGAGATTCTTTCTTTTAACACATTTGCCCATTACAAGATGGGTGATTTATGATTGTACCTGCCTACACCATGCTGAGTGTTCAGCAGCTTTTGACCAAAACAGCATGAACTCCATGCCTCACCTTTCCCTATTCACCCAATCTTGCCTCAGGTAACTTTTTTCTTTTTTCTTCTCTGGATGAAAAATGTCCTCAGAGGGAAACATTTTGCCTCTGAGGACATGCTTGCTAAATATGTTCTAATATTTGTTCTGTACAAGGGAAGTGTAGTTCTCTTGCTGGTGGCCTCCAGCCTTCACCCAGAAGGTTTAAAACCCCTGTTCTCCCTGTGACCCTTTGATCCAACACTCTTTCAGGAAACTTCTGAAGAAAGGAAAGTAGATTATCCACAGAATAATGGATAACTATTCTGTGGTTATGGTGGGTCCTTGCTCTGAGGACATGGAAGAGGTGAAAAAAAAAATGGCTGAAGCACTAAAAGGCATCAAAATGGATGAATTTTAAAACTGTTTTGAGCAGTGGGAAAAGCGTCTCGATAGGTATATTGCATCAAACAGAGAGTACTTTGAAGTTAACTGAAGTTTAAACATGTAAGAATGCACAATTTTTATAAATAAAGCCTAGGTTTGTTGAGTACCCTCTTGTATACACTATACAGATAGAGAACGAGTGAGGTCACCTTGAGCATGGAGTCAGCACAAATGAAGGTAGTTGATGGGTTTTAATGTAAATAATTTCTGGCCACTCATGAGAAAAAGGTTGATGTAGACAGGGTGTGGTGGCTCACGCCGTTAATGCCAGCACCTTAGGAGGCTGAGGTGGGAAGATTCCTTGAGCCCAGGAGTTCAAGACCCGTTTGAGCAACATAGTAAGACCCTGTCTCTACAAATAATAATAATAATTCGCGGGGTCTGGTGGTGCACTCTTGTAGTCTCAGTTATTTGGGAGACTGGGGCAAGAGGATAGCTTAAGTTCAGGAGTTTGAGGCTGCAGGGAACAAGGATGGCACCACTGTACTCCAGTCTGCACAGCAGAGCAGGACTCAAAAAAACTGGTGTTTAATACGAGAAAAAGAGATAGAAAAGTGCTGAGGATAAGACCATCTTTATTTCCCACTCTCCTCTGAGGTTTCTAGTATTCTATTTTCTCCATGCAAAATATCTTTGGATAACTTAAACTGGTCAAATGTCTGCAAGGTTTGCTTTATTCTTTCCATCTGCAAGGCTCCTTTGTTCTTTCTGTTTTCCCATCTAACTGCTGTAAAATGCTTACGTGATTTTCTGACTATTTCCAGATAGGAGTCAGTGGACTGATGGGAAATTCAGGTTACCTGGGAAACAAGAGCCCTCGGTAGAGTCCCTTGAATCAATTCTTCTGCCTTTGTGATGGGATAGAGCTGTGACACAGAAGAGTCTGGAACAAGGTTCTAGCACTGCAGCTTCTACATTTTTGGAAAGCTTTTTCTGTCTGCATCGGTCTTGTGCTAAGCTATCCTATGTGGGAAAATCTCCAAAAATGTTTCCAACCTTGAGTCCCTACTTACTTCATTGGCCACAATGATTTAAAGATGAGTAAAGGGTTTCAGTTTTGAGAACAGAGTCATTGGTGACTTCAAAAACGTGTACCTGTCTGTAATTGTAAACTTTTCTTTAATGAATGTGGATTACTAGTAAACTTTTACCAGTTGTTACACCTTTTTTAATTTAAAAAAGATAAATATTGGCAGACTGTCATGTGGCAGTTTACCGAGTGTTAGGCTAGTATACCCAGATCTAACCAAGAAAGTTTCACATGCAAAACTATGCCAAGTCATAAGGATTTTACAACTTGGCAAAACATGTCTCTTTTCCTCTGAAGTCGAATAGGCCTGTGAGCCCTGGAATGGGCCACTCACACTAAGGAATCAGGAAATATGCCCTCAAAGGTTGTGTCAGTTTCAGAGGTCAAGTCCAGTGTGGAGCCAGTAGGGAAGAAAGGGAAGGATGGGGAAAGGTGGCCAAGTGAAGGCCACTGGCTAGAAAAACCTTCTGGGGTAGGCTTGAGGTGAAGGGACAGAGATCACATAGGTAACCATCTGAGATCAGCAATTAAGGATCAAGAGAGATTCATGCAGCCCTCCCAGCTCAGAGGAGGCTAAGGAAACAGGAAATGCCCACAGTTGGCAAGGCAGCCATTTTTTTTTCTTTAAGAAGAAATCTATTACCTGTAATTATCCTGGCAGGTAAATGTAATATTCTTGTTGGTTAAAATCGATTTCAGTTCTCTTATAGAGGCACCATTGCAGGAGTCACTGGAAAAGAAGGAAGAAAGTATTAGAATTACAAGACCAGGCTGGGCACAGTAGCTCATGTCTACAATCCCAGGTCTTTGAAAGGCTGAAATGGGAGAATCTCTTGAGGTCAGGCATTCAAGACCAGCCTGGGGCAACACAGCAAGACCCTGTCTCTACAAAAATAAAATAAAACAAAATAGCTGGGCATGGCACACACCTATAGTCCTAGCTACTAGGAAAGCTGAAGTGAGAGGATTGCTTGAACCCAGGAGTTTGAGCCTATAGTGAGTTATGATCACACCACTGCACTCCAGCCTGGGTGATAGAGCAAACAAGATCCCATCTCTTAAAAAAAAAAACTCTCAAACTTTTTTTTTGTATCAGGCCCTGGGTAAGGTTCTCGGATAAAGAGTTAAAGCAGAAGTCCAGCCTCTAAGAGCGCTCAAGTTAGCAGGGAAGTTGAAGGTGGGAATCAGTTTGATAACTTTTGGTGGTAAAATTAAGAGGCTATTGGGATGCGCTAAGTGTAGAGTAAGACCTCATTCATCTCCTGAGCTGGTTTGCTCCCAATGCATTCTTGTGACTGTGGATTATTTTGTGGATTGATTCCCAAAACAACCCTTGGGTACCAGTTAGTAAGATATACCGAGGAGCTCTGTTGACATCATGTATCACCCAAGCATGTAGTGTGTGAACCTTCTCTGGCTGCAAATGGTGAACTTCCACTCTGCCAAAAATGCTAAAATAGAAGAGACAAACAACACTGTCAAACTAAAGCATCCATATCCCCTGTTAAAAACCAGTAGGCAGGAAGCCACTGGTTAGAACTAACTCTTTGGAATTGACCCATGATTTGCATGAGAAATTGTCACCTTTCTCAAGATTCTCACTATAATATTCTCGTACACTGATGTTGATCCTTTAAATAATTGCTGTTCAAAGAGGATTCGAAGTGAATCCTCAGGTGATTCACATGCTCAGGGCAGTTTGAGAGGCGTTGCTTTAAAAGATCCCAGTAGCCTGTCCTAGTTCCATTCCTAAACTCTTTCCTGTTAGTCTCTGACATCTGACTCTCTTGCTGCAAGTACTTGGACCCTAATACCACATTATAAAATTCTGGAATCTTAATACTTTCATCTACCAGTTTAGAATTGGAAGATGACAAAAGGGCTAATGCAAAACAAAAGAGAAGAAAATTAATTTGAGGTACCTAGAGTTCCCGGGGCAAATTCATATATGCTCCCTCCTCTCAATCAGTCATATGAGGGGAAAGATTAGAGAACACGGGTCAAAAGGCAATTGATGTGGTAAAAACCATAAATGTAGAAGGCGCTCAGGCGAGGCTCAGCATTTATCATGTGTAATCTCAATTAATCTTCATATCGTCATCAACTCTTCAGGCATATATTCAGTGGCTCACAGAGGTTAGGTGCCCTGTCTAAGGTCACACAGGCAAGATGTAATGACCTCTGGAGTCCCTGCTTTTAACCACTACAGTTCATTGCTGACAACTCTGGCCGAGACATATAAAGGTCAAGAGCCTGGATTATTTCCTGATGTCCCCAGTGATAGTTTCACACTCTTCACAGAGGAGAGGGGAGTCAAGCCACTTCTTCATGGACAGTGAGGATTTAGACAGAAGGGAGGAGGGGAGGTAGGTCATATGAAGGAAAAATATGAATAAAAGTAAACAATGGGCATCATGGAGTATCATGGAAGAGAAAACTGAGCCTCAAACAGTCAAGGGCAGGGGTTGGGTGTGGTGCAATGACCACTAGGACTGGTAGAGGATCTTAGGCAAAGGACATCAGACAAAAGCATTGCCTTAAAAAGACAAATCTCTCCAGAGAATACAAAATGTTTACCTTTTTTAGACCAGATCTTCATGACTGACCTGGAACATGAAAAGTGCATTCTTTCTAGGGATGAAATATCCAAAGGGAGCCTATGGTGACCCTTGCAAATAGGATGCAAATAAATGAATACCTTCTTTGGCTAAAGGCTTCATCGATGGACCCATTGAGCATCACATGGACCACACCACAGGCAGTTTCTGCAAACTTTGAAAAAGAAAATCCCACCATTTTTCTTCATGCAAACTTAATCACCATGACCCAGCAGTTCCATTCAAATCAGAGCTTAGCAATAGCTGGTTAAAGGGGGAGTATCTTGTATTATTTTAGCCCATGAATGCCACATCTAAATGATTTTCATTCTAAACCATTGGAAGGTTTATGCTTCATGTCAAAGTTCCTGAAGCAGTTGCTCCAATCTGCAGATGTTTGAACAATGAAGTTCAATGTCATGTTCACATGGTTCAGAGGTTAGAAGTCCAGATGAGTAAGAGGAACAACAGAGATGAAAGCGCTTTCTTAGTGACATGCACTGTAGACACTATACTGCATTTAGTGGAAGCAGGATGGATGATTCAGAGGTAAGGAAAATGGGAACATCATAAAAAGAGAAACCAAGGAGAGAGAAGGTGACTCAAGTTTGGGAAGGCACAAAGAGAAAGTGGGATTGAGTGAAGGAATATGCTTGAGCAAGGAATTTTATTTATTTATGCACAAACATTCAGTAGAAGTCTTTGCTAGGTACCAGAGCAAAAAAATGAACAAAATAAATCTGTCCCTATGCTCCATCCAGGGGGCCTACCCAACCCCAGACTACCTCAGGTCTTCTCTGAACTCTGATAGCGTTCCATGTCCTCTCCACATTATTCAACCGTATCGCATTTTAAGGATGAGCCTCACATCTCTTTAGCCTCCAGCACTAAGAGCGCCAGGAGAGCTGTGAGCCTGGCTGTCCTGCTTGCCTCTACTGCCCCACGTGCCCTGTACCTGATGCCATAGAGTGGGTGCCCAATAAAAATCTGTGGAGGAGGGCTAGGCATGGCCACTCACATCTGTAATCCCAGTACTTTGGGAAACCAAGACAGGAAAATCTCTGGATGCTGAGTTCAAAACCAGCCTGGAAAACATGGCAAGACTTTGTCTCTCTAAAAAAATAAAAATAAAAAAACCAAGTTAACAAGAAATGGTGGTGCACACCTTTAGTCCCGGCTACTTGAGAGGATGAGGCAGGAAGATTGCTCAAGCCTGGATGGCCGAGGCTGCAGTGAACTATGATCATGTCACTACACTTTACCCCGGGACACAGAATGAGACCCTTGACTCTAAAAAAATAAGTAAATAAAAATCTGTGGATGGAAAAGTGTGGGGTGGAGGGAGAGAAAGGTAAAGAAGAAGAAATAAGTCCAATACTCTGTGACAGAGAATAGGAAAGAACAGGGAAGGTGTCATGGAGGACACAAAAGCCAAGCCCTAAAGAAGGGACAGGATTTTGCCAGGTAAAGCTGAGCTGTGACTGGAAAGGCCTAAGGGTCTAAGAGAACAGGGGTGTTTGAGAAGAAACTTCAGTGAGTACTGAACTAGGGTAGATAAGTTAGTGCATGGAGTGCCATGGATGCTTTGTTGAGGAATGTGGACTTTATTCTGCAGGTGATATCGATACCACTAAGGTTTGGGACTGGGTTGTGAAATTCAACACCACTTCTGTATTTCTCTGTGGGTGATGAGCAGAGGGACAGAGGCCCCACTGTTATTCTTCACCACAAGTACTAACTCAAAAGAGTGCTTACAATTGCCAAGTAGGAACCCCATGCGATATAATCCACAAGAGCAGGGATCCCCTACATCCAGCCATGGACAGGCACTGGGCCACACAGCGGAAGGTGAGAGGCCAGCAAGCTAGAAGTTTCATCTGTATTTACAGCCACTCGCCATCACTTGCATTCCTGCCTGAGCTCCGCCTACTGTCAGGTCAGCAGCAGCATTAGATTTTCATAGAAGCAGGACCCCTATTGTGAACTGCACGTGCAAGGGACCTAGGTTGCACACTCCTTCTGAGAATCTAATGCCTGATGATCTGAGGTGGAGCAGAGGTGGTGATGCTAGCCCTGGGGCGTGGCTGCAAATACAGATGAACATTAGCAGTGAGGTATGACTGCACAGAGACCATAATAAATTAATTGCTTGCAGACTCAGATCAAAACCCTTTCAGTGAGTGGCAAGTGGTTTGATGTACTTTAATTATACACCCGCATCTGGTGACAGGCTTTAAGTCAGAATCCAACACTTATTTTAACCCATGTGTGGCCTGCCCATTATTTTATTTACCACTTCCTGTCTGTGCCTCTTTTTTATTCTGAGTTGTATAATTATTTCATTATACTCTACAATATAATAATAGTAGAAATAAAGTGCACAATACATGCTATGCACTTGATTCATTCCAAAACCATGCCCTCTGCCTCAGTCTGTGGAAGAATTGTCTTCCACAAAACCGGTCCCTAATGCAAAAAGGTTGGGGACCATTGCTCAGGAGTGACCATGAGGTACATGTTGGATCAATTTGCCTCAAGGTCACATTACTTGGAAGCAAAAAGGTGAGGTAGGGATCAAACCATCCAAGTAACACTACCTTTATTGTCAGAAAAAGAAAGGAATCAATCTGACAAAAGATGGGCATCTACATATATCCACGATAAAGATAAATGTTGCAGGTAGCTCATAATGGTGGGAACCTTTAATCATGTGCACCCCTATACTCCTAATGCCAAAGAGTACAGAGCAAGGAACACAAGTAGGTGCTTGATACACATAACATGTGACTTAGTTTTAAAAGTTTTTCGTAAGTAGGTCTTGGAGATAGACAAATAAATGAGATGCACTGCTTTAAGATAGAGCATAGAGTGGTGACCTCTTCAGGTTCCCTCCCACTGTGGGAGCTTTTCTGTCCTCTCAATAAATCCTGCTTTCTAAAAAAAAAAAAAAAAATATATATATATATAATATATATGTATATATATATATAGCATAGAGTGATTTAATAAATAGAAACAGTTTCATAAAAAGCAAATAAACAAAAACTATACAGTGCTCCATATTTCACTGAACATAGTAGGTATTCAATAAATATTTGTCAAATGGGTGGATTCTGAGTTATGTAACAGAGTGGTATCTTACTTAAACATTGCAGTAACCCTATGGAACAGCATATCTTTATTTAACAAATGAAGAGTCTGAAGGTCAGAATGGTTATGAAATCTGCCCAAGTTTAAATGTGATCTCTTTATTTCAATTTCCATGCTGTTTTCCAACATACCAGGGTTTATGTGAATCCCCTTAAGGTGGAAGATTAGTTAGGTACCAACAAGGAGTTAAAGAAGATCAAAACTGCCATTTAGAAGACAAAACCAATAGCCGGAGTCAAAAAACAAAACTGAAGAACATGGCATTGGAATCAGGCAGACCTATGATGGGCTCTCAATTCTGCCACATGACCGTGGACAAATCATTTGATTTCTTCACCTTTAACCTGGAAATCTGGACCTTCTCATACTACATATTGGGATGACTAAATGGGAACGACACAGGAAAGACACCTCAGAGCTTGTTACAAATATGCCGCTATGGTTTGAATGTATGTGTTATCCCAAAATGTATGTGCTGGAACTTAAGACCCAATGTGATAGCATTAAGGAGTGAAGCCTTTAAGAGATGATTAGGTCTGCCCTCATTAATGGGATTAGCACACTTATAAAAGGGCTTTAGGGAACTAGCTGAGCCCTCCTCTCTTCTGCCATGTGAAAAACAAGAAGGTACCACCTTGGGAATAGCCTTGGGCAGCCCTCACCAGACATCAACTGTGCTGGCACCTTGATCTTGGACTTCCTAATCTCCAGCACTGTGAGAAAATAAAATTTCTGTTCTTTATGTATTACCTAATCTCAGGAATTTTGTTGTAGCAGCACAGATGAACTAAGACATATGCACTTAATAAATATAATGTGCCTCAGATATCTAAGTTTGAATCTGGAGTATCATAATTAGTATAAATTAGTATATTTCAGTTCCCTTCCTCTTGTTCTTTCTTTTATTTCTTTCTTCTTTCCTTCCTTCCTTTCTCGTTTTTTCCTGGTCCACTTGCAAAGAAGCAACTTTGAGTGAAGTCAGAAATAGATGGAGGTGTATGTACACATTGGTCTACTAGTTAGCCATAAAAAGAATAAAATCCTGTAATTCACAGCAACATGGGTGAAACTAGAGGATGTTATATCAAGTGAAGTAAGCCGTGGACAGAAAGTTAGACACAGAATGTTCTCCTCCACATGTGCAAGTAAAAAAAAAATAGTTGATCACATAGAAGTAAATGGAACAGAGGAGACTAAGGGCTGAGAAGCATAGGGAAAAGGAAGGGTCAGAGAGATTTGTTAAAGGATACAAAGTTGCAGTTCGATAGGCGTGCTTAGATAATTCTAGTACTCTATAACATAGTAGGATGTCTATCGTTAACAATAACACATAATTTTTAAATAGATAGAAGGAGGATATTGAATGTCCCCAACACAAATAAATGATAAATGTTTGAGGTAATGGGTATGCTAATTACTGATATGATCACCATACATTGTGTGTATCAAAATAGCACTATGTACTCCATAAATATGTACAATTATTTTGTATTAATTTGCTTAAATAGGGAAAAAAATAGATGAGGGGTGGTGAGTATTTTCTAGCCCAGATTCTGGATCTGGAGTCAGACAACCTGGGATAAACTCCGAGATCTGCCACTCACTGCATACATTTAGTAGACAGCTTACTTACATACACCTCTACTTTGTCATCTGTTAAACAGGCATGATACTCATGGCACCTGCTTCATAGGGTTCTTGTGAAGATGCAAGTTTTTAATTCATGTGAAGAGCGGAGGACTGTACCTGACACACGGTAAGTAGCCTGTAAATATAGATTAATAAGACTGTTCCAGGAATCTAAAATTGGCCAATATGTGGAGCAGAGGATTAAACCAAGCCCCGGCTTCCTGGCAACCAAAGTAAAGAATATATAAGAGCAGATATACTTCAACTGGAGCCCATGGACCTTCCATGAATGCTCTAAAATTGGATGTGAAAATCTTCTGGCATGTACTCCTAAACCTTTTTCTCGGGAAAGAATCCTACACTTTTATTCCTAAAAGGATTTGTGATCCAAGAAGTGTTCAAACCAACCACTGACAGGATGACATCTTGAGTTATTTGGTCTCCAGAATTCTATAATTTCACTGCTTGGTACTTACCCTCTGGGAAACCACGTTCCAGAACACAGACTGAGGATTGATTGCACATTCTGTATTCCAGCTTGGGCAAGACTTATAGTTCAACTCTAAAAGACATAGTTTATAGAAAATAATTAAGGTGAAAAAGAAAGAGTATAAATAAGCTCCAATTGTCCCTGTCTGTTCAATCACTGTAGAACCATTTTCCGATGGCATCCCTGCCAAGACGGAGGATGAAGAACAGACACATCTCAACCCAATTTAACTAAGTGTCCCTGAATCCTTTCCAAGTTCTTACCTTACCCTCCAAATCCCAGACAGCAACACAGTGGCAATGTTTGAGTCATCATTCTGGGAAATGGCAGCAAAAGTTCATCTGACAGAGACAAGCTCTCAACACTATCCCCAGGTCCAGGAAGAATTAGAGGTAAAGTCAATCCTCCAAGGGTTGTTCTTGCCAACCACTTCTCTACTTCCTGAAAACTCTCTCTTGTTAAGAGTTCCCTCACCCACCTTCCTAAGTCCCCACATCTCAGGCTCAGATGGCCTTGAGTCCTTCTACACTTACACTCTTGAAGACAAGCTCTGCTCTCAGTGAGGTACAATAAACACAGAGCACGAATACACCATTTCTATGTCACTTCTCCCAAGGATATCTGCCTTAATGCACAAACATTTGTTGAGTGTTCGGTCTTCAGGACAAAATAAATTAGATGGAAGCCTTGCCTTCAGAGAACACGTGATGTAGAGTAATCAAACAAACCAGAAAAAGATCAATGTAAGGTTGAGGGATGGTGCAGCACTATTAGGGAAGGCCAATACTGAACTTGGTTTTGATGATCAAATAGAAGTCTTCAGACAGACGAGATACAGAAGGGTGCTCCATTCAGAGAGAATGTGTGCAAAGACAGAGAGCTGTGGGTTTAGATGAGTGATTCCAGAGCTGAAGGAGTGAAGAGGGGAATGCTGGAAGTTGAGGCATATGAAAGACAGAGACAGGCCATGACAAGGAATTTAGACTTTACCCTAAAGACCAAAAAAAAAAAAGAGATATTTAGGTTTTAGTGGGAGATGGATAAAATCACACTTGCATTTTAGGAAGAAAACTGTGATTGCCAGAGGGAGGCTGAACTGAAGGGGTAAGTGTGAGCAGGAAAAAATACCGCAACAGTCCAACAAGAAAGGGAAGTATGCCAGTGTGCTGGACTCAGGCCATGGTAATGGGATAAAAAAAAAAGGACTTACTAGGCAAATAGATTAGGTGGGTGACTGGCTATGGAGGTAAGAAAGAGGGCAGATCACCACACACAAAAAAAGTAGTAGCTATGTGAAAAGATGAATACGTGAATTAGCCTAACTCTCATAGTCAGTTCTCTATATATATATATATATATATATATATATATATATCAAAACATCACACTCTACATCTTAAGTATATACAATGTCAAAAAACTTTTGAAAAATGACCCAAGGTTGTGTCCAAGAACTCTGTGATATAGAATAAAGTAATAAATACATAAAGGTTTAGGGAGCCAGTCTCTGCAGAAAGAAAGAGTGAAAGAGAGAGAGTGTGCACAGAATCTGGGAATGTCTTACCTCAACTTCACATTTTCAGGCAGGTAGAAGAGGTGTATGGAGAGAGGCCCTAGAACCTTCTCTTCTGCCCCGGGAGTCAGAGAGTGTGGCAGTTGCCTGTTCCCTCTATGGGATTGTGCAGCTCTAACCCTAAACAAATACTCCCATTTTACTTCCACCTTCTTATGGGTTGAATTGTGTCCTAGTAAAACTTATGTTGAGTCCTAAGTGAATGTGATCTTGTTCAGGAACAGGGTCTTTGAGGATGTAATCAGGTTAACATGAGGTCAGTAAAGTGGGTGGGCCCTTATCCAATATAACTACTGTTTTTATAAGAAGGGAAAATTTAGACACAGAGATAGACATGCACAGAGGTAAGATGATGTGAAGACACACGGGGAGAAGATGGCCATGTGATAACAGTGGGGGAGGTTGGAGTGATGCATCTACAAGCTAAGGAACACCAAGAATGTTGGCAACCTCCAAAAGCTGAAAGGGGCAGGGAGAGAAAGTTTCTCTCCTAGAGCATGCAGAGAAGGCATGACCAAGCTGACACCTTAATTTTAGACTTTTAGCTTTCATAACTGTGAGAGAATACATTCCTATTCTTTTAAACTACCCAATTTCTGGTATTTTGGTATGGCAGCCATAGGAAACTCATACACACCTCTAGAACACAGACAGAATTTGAGTATCAAATACTGCTAGTGGTGGCAAGGAAAGTTCTAGATTGGAAGAGTTTCCTAGGAAGATGAAGTACATTTGGAAGCTTTACAATAACTAAATGCTTTAAAAACAAAACTACATAAATTAAAAAAGAAATATTTTCATGTATAGAAGTAAATAATTATTATGCAGTCAAAAGGAATCATCTTCCCAATAGAGGAGAAAATTGACGATGATGAAATGAACATAGATTTTGTGAGGAGTTTTACAGTTTACAAGTTTTCACGACCATAAACCTCTTTCATCTTCACAACCACCGTCTGTAGAGAAAAGTCTCCAAGTTTTTCACCCTGCCTCTTCCCACTAAGATGCTTCCCCTTGCTGCCTGCCACTATGCAAACACACCATCAGAGAAAAAATGTAAAGTTAAGAAGAAAATTTGACAAGTAAGAGAAATTAAATGAAGAATTCAAAAAGGCAAAAGAGATCAGAAGGTTATAACATAAATTAAGAATTTGATTGTAAAACAAATAAAGTAAAACTAATGTGAAAAAATTAAGGAAAAAATTTAAGCCAAAATTAAAAAAAACATTCAATATAAAAATCAGGCTTTTTTGTCTTCCATGTAAGAGTGCAGAGCAAGGTGCCATCTTGGAAACAAACAACAAGCCTTCACGGGATGCTGAATATGTGGCGCCTTGACTTTGGCCTTCTCAGCCTCCCAAACAAAACACTTATGACTTTAGAAAAGTGACATCAGCAAGATGGTAGGATAGGAAGTTTCAGGCTTACTCCCCCTGAAAGAAAGTTCAACTAGCAACAATCCACAGATCAGAATGTCTTTTGAAGGCTTCAATATTTAAAAACAAGCTTGAGACACCCACGTGGTCCATAGAGCAGAGTGAAATCTGAATTGCAAGGGTAAAAAGAATGATCTCACTTTGATCACCCCCAAGTTGGCACAATGTCAGACAATGGGGATTTCCCGTGGCACATGGTTTCTATAGAAGGAAAGAGACCAGGTAGTCATCCATCTTCCCTAGAGTTCCAAGATGCTCCCCAGGTGGTTCACTCCAGTCTCACCTCACAGGGAGTGCTGAGGCTAGCAGCATAAACAGATTGTACTGATTGTTTTGTTTTGTTTCAGTTGGAGTCTCACTCTGTCACCAAGGCTGGAGTACAGTGGCACAATCACGGCTCACTGCAACCTTGACCTTCTGGGTTCAGGTGATTCTTCCGCCTCAGCCAACCAAGTAGTTGTGACTACAGTCATGTGACACCACACCTGATGAACTTTTTTATTTTTGTAGAGATCAGATCTCACTATGTTGCCCTGGCTGGGCTCTTGAACTCCTGGGCTCAAGCAATCCTCTTGTCTTGGCTTCACAGTGTGCTAGGATTACAGGCGTGAATCACTGCACTTGGCCAATTGCTCTGTATTAGGTGGAAACAAAGAAAAGAGGCAGAGGCTATAGTGGTCCGGGCATGGATCTCGGTAGAACCTCTGTGTTCCTATCAGTTGTGGCACTCAAAAGGAGACACCAGCCAGCTTCATAGAAACAAACAGAAAGCTGAGCTGGTCACCTTCAGGACCAGTTTGAGAAGTTCAACTTAGCCTGAGTCTCTAGATAGCCTGCCTCCTTGCCCAGCCTCAGAGTTCATACCAATGACCCTGCCCAGGCAGCTGCTTGTCTCTTCCCACTTTGGAGAAACATAAGGACTAGACCTAATTAAACCAGGAAATCGAAGAGTGGCTCCACTCAACCCCAAAACCTGCTCAATGACCCTGCCCACACAAGGAGATTACCTCTATACATTTTGGAGAAGAATCAGAGCTAGATTCAGTTGACCCAGGAGATCAAACAACTGCTCAACTAAGCCAAAAGGCGACCCCATGACTCCATCCTCAGGAATGCAATCTTCAATTGTGCATTTCTAAGGAGCACAGCCTCTGATCCTACAGGTCCACTTAAGCTTGGAGCCCAGCCAACAGCCCTGATGAACTGTAGATCCCAAAAAACAAAATTGCCTGGCCAGAGAATACATCCTGTGACGAGTGTTTCCAGAAGTCTTCAAAGTACCCAGCTGGCAGTACCATCTGAAAGCAGAACCCAGCCAGTGTTCTTGTCAAAAAGCAGATTCCAGCTAGCAGCCACCAAGTATTACAGCAAAGGCCCAACTAGAGAAACCACAAGCTCTGTCAGCCTGGGGTTGTCACCAGCTGGTTCCTCCGGAATCGCAGGCCAGGCTAAATAATGAAGGTCTATCCTTGCCAATAAACACCTGTAAAGGCTGGAAAGAGGGCTGTCTCCTTAAATGTACAGACAATGGTACAAAGACACAAGGATTATAAAGAACTAAGAAATCATGACACTTCTAGAAGTATCTAATAATACTCCAACAGCAAAACCTAAGGAAATTGAGATCTGTGACATGACTGACAAAGAATTCAGAATTATTATCTTAGAGAAGTTTAGTGAGCTACAAAAATGAATGATTAAAAAATTAAGTAAAATTTAGAAGACAATGCACAAACTAAATGAGAAGTTTGGCAAATGAATAAAAATGTAAAACAAATAAAACCCTAGAGATGAATAATACAATGACTGAACTGAAAAAATTTAATGGAAAGGTTCAAGAGCAGACACAAACAAGTTAAAGAAAATATCGGTCTGCTCAAGGACAGACCACTTAAAAATTTCTACTCAGAGAAGCAAAAACACAAAAGAATAAAAAAGAATGCAAAAAGTCTATGGAAATTATGAAACACCATAGAGATCAAAGTTTTGCATAAAAGTAGTTACAGAAGAAGGAGAAAAAAATGCCAGAAAGCATATTTTTTATGATAATAGATAAAAATTTCCCTAATCTGGGGACAGATGCCAACATCCAGGTATAGAAAGTGCAGAGATCTCCAATTAGATTGAATGCAAAGAAAAATTCACTAAGGCACACTATAAACTACCAAAAATCAAAGACAAAGAAAAATTCTGAATGCAGCAAAACATAAGGGGCACATCACATACAAAGATGTGCCAGTACAATTATCAATGAATTTCTCAGTAGAAACTCATCAGTACATGAGACAGTAGGATGCATTCTGCAGTCAAGTGCTTAAAAAAAAACTCTTGACCAAGAATACTTTACCTAAAAAAAAAACAAAAAAACTATCTTTCAGAAGTGAGAGAGAAATAAAAACTTTTCCCAACAAACAAAAGCTTGAAAAGTTTATTTCCATTAGACTTGCCTCACAGGAATTGCAAAATTGAATTATGTAAGCCAAAAGTCTACTAATTAATAATATGAAACACACGAAAACACAAAACTCAATGGTTTGAGTAAAACAGAATCAGTCATATTCAGAATACTCAAGTGTTGTAATGATGATGTGCAAAGCAATTTTATGCCTAGTTAAAATTGAGGGTTAAAAGATAAAACTATTAAAAATAACTACAGCTAAAATAAATTGTCAAAGAGTACACATTACAAAATGATGTAAATTCTTACTTCAAAAACATAAAGTAAGGAGAATAAAAGTATAGAGTTGTTGTATGCAATCAAAGTTGTTATCATCTTGAAATAGACAGTTTAAAATATAAGATGTTGTATGTAATTCTCTTAGTAACCACAAAGCAAAAAATCTTAGTATAAGCACAAAAGAAAAATTGATTCTAAGCCTACCACTACAGAAAACAATAAAACCGCAAAGGAAAATTGCAAAAGAGGAAGAAAGAAACAAAGTATCTAACAAACGGTTGTAAAACATTAATAAAATGGCAGTAGCAACTCCTTAGCTATCACTAATTACCTTAAATGTAAAATAATTAAATTCTCCAATTAAAAAAATAGAGTGAATGAATGAAAATCTAAAAAAAAAAAAAGACTACTCAACTCTGTGCTGCCTGCAAGAAACTCACTTTTAAGTACACACATAAACTGAAAGCTAGGGAATGGAAAAAGATATTCTATGTGAATGAAAACCAAAAGACAGCAGGGATAGGTAAACTTATTTCAGACAAAATAGACTTAAAGTAAAAAAAATACATAAAAAGAGATAAAGAAGAACAATACATAGTAATAAAGGAGTCAAATCATCAAGAGGATATAACAATTGTAAACATATATGCACGCAACATTGGAATACCTGAATACCTACAACAGATATTAAAGGATCTGAAAGATGAGGTATTCTGGAAGACAGTAATAGTAAGAAACTTCAATATCCCACTTTTAACAATAGATAGATCAGCTAGGCAGAAAATTAATAAGAAAACATTGGACCTAAACACTATAAGGGGAACCCAAAAAAATCTAGGCTATCTTTTTGGAGGTGAGGCTCCTTGTAATACACTCAGAATTTTGTTCATCCAAATCAAATGGTGAACAAAAGTTTTTATCTGGAAGTGAAAACTAATACAATTATTCCCAAATTCTTCCAAAACATTGAAGAAAAGGGAACACTTCCAATTCTTTTTATGAGGCTAGAATTACCCAAATACCAAAGACAGACAAGTATACTATAAGAAAAACCAGCAGAAGCACTAGAAGACATCAAAATTGATGAGTTCAAAAACTGTTTTGAGCAGCTGAAAAAGTGTCTCAATAGGTGTATTGCATTAGAAGGAGAGTACTTTGAAGGTGACTGAAGTTTAAACATGTGAGACTATATATGCAATTATTTGTAAATAAATTCCAGGGGTTTTGGGGTCTCTCTCTTACTGTAGACCAAATGGACTCTACATATGGAACATTCCATCCAACAACAGAATACACATTCTTCTCAAGTGTACACAAAACATTTTCCAGGGATCACATGTTAAAACACAAAACAAGCCTTTACAAATTTGAGAAAACTGAACTCATATCAAGCATTTTTTTAGGCCACAATGTTAGAAAACTAGAAATTAATAACAGAAAGAATTTCAGAAAATTTAGAAACACAGGAAATTAAACAATGTGCCCCTGAACAACTGATGGGTCAATCTTTTAAAAAATTAATAGTGAAATTTAAAAATATGTTGATACAAATGAAAATGTAAATACAACATACCAAAATGTATGGAATACAGCAAAAACAGTTATAGGAGGAAACTTTAAAGCAATAAATACCTACGTCAAAAAAGAAGAATGAGCTCAAATATACAACTTAAAGTTAAGGAAGGAAATAACAAAGATCAGTAGGAAAATATATAAAATAGAGGTTTGAAAACCAATACAAAAGATTCACAAAACTAGGAGTTCTTTCTGAAAAGATAAACGTTGACAAATATTTAGCTATATTAACTAAGGAAAAGGGAGAAGACAAATAAATAAAATCCGACATGAAAAATGAGACATTGCAACTGATATCACAGGAAAACAAAGGATTATGAACTACTATGTATAATTGTATGCCAACATATTGAATAATCTAGAAGATATGGATAAATTCCTACACACACAATCCACCAACTGAATCAAAAAGAAATAAAAAATCTGAACAAATGAATAATGAGTAAGGAGATTGAAGCAGTAATTCAAAAGTCTTCCCTCAAAGCAAAGCCCAGGATCTGATAGCTTCACTGCTGAATTCTACTAAACATTTAAAGAACTAATACACTTATTCTCAAATTCTCCCAAAACATTGAGGAAAAGGGAATACTTCCAACTCTTTTTACAAGGCCAGAATTACCCAAGTACCAAAGCCAGAGAAGTACACTACAAGAAAAGAAACTTACAGGCCAATATCTTTGATGAGTATAAGTTTTAAAATCCTCAAGAAAATAATAGCAAACCAAATTCAAAAACATGTTAAAAGGATCATCCACCCATGATCATGTGGGGTTTATCTAGGATGCAAGAATATTCCAACATATGCAAATCAATAAATATGACACATCACATTAACAGAATGAAGGGCAAAAGACATATAATAATCTCAAATGATTCATAAAAAGCATTTGAAAAAAGTTCAACATCCTATTAAAATAAAAACTCTAACCAAATTAGGTATAGAAGGAACGTACCTCAATACAATAAAGGCCATATATGAGAAGCCCATAGCTAACATCAGACCCAATGTGAAATATTAAAAGCCTCTCCTCTAAGATATAGAGCAAGACAAAAATGTCCACTCTTGCCACTCCTATTCAACATAGTATTGGAAATCTTTGCTGAGCAATTAGGTAACAGAAAGAAATAAAAGACATCTACTAAAAAAGGAAGAAGTGAAATCGTCACTTTTTACTGATGACATCACCCTATACATAAAAACCTTAAAGATTTCACCAAAAAGCTATTAGAACTAATAAATATTTCAGCATACAAAAATTGACACACAAAAATTAGCAGCAATTCTGTACAGTAGCAATGAACTATTAAAAAAAAAGAGAGAACAATCCCATACAACAGCTTCCAAAAAACAATACTTAGGAATAAATTTAACTAAGGTGATAAAAGACTTGTATACGAAAAACTATAAAATGTTGATGAAAGAAATTAAAAAAAAAACACAAATGAATGGAAATATATTCCATGTCCATAGATTGAAAGAATTAGCATTGTG
This sequence comes from Carlito syrichta, assembly GCF_000164805.1. Lineage (NCBI taxonomy): Eukaryota > Metazoa > Chordata > Mammalia > Primates > Tarsiidae > Carlito > Carlito syrichta. The sequence continues at coordinate 118,457 of NW_007050359.1, forward strand.
AAAATGTTTATCCTACCCAAAGCAATTGACAGATTCAATGCAATCTCTGCCAATATTTCAATGTCATTTTTCATAGAAACAGAAAAAAAATTCATATGGAACCACAAAAAATACCCAAATATCCAAGGCAATCATGAGCAAAAAGGGTAAACCCAGAAGTATCACACTACCTGATTTTAAACTACACTACAAATCTATAGTATTAAAATTGCATGGTACTGGAAAAAAAAAAGACACACACACACACACACACACACACACACACACACCCCATTGGAACAGTATAGAGACACAGAAATCAATGCATTCATGTATGGTCAAGTGATTTTGACAGCATTACCAAGAATACACAATAAGAAATGAATATTCTCAGCCGGACTCAGTGGCTCAGTCTGTAATCCAGCGCCTTTGGGAGGCTGAGGTGAGTGGATTGCCTGAGCCCGTGGGTTCGAGACCCGCCTGGGCAACTTGGCGAGACCTCATCTCTACAATAAATCAAAAAATTAGCCGGTTGTGGTAGCGCGCGCCTATAATTCCAGCTACTCGGAAGCCTGAGGCAGAAGGATCGCCGGAGCCCAGCAGGCGAGGCTGCGGTGGCTGGGAGCAGCCACTGCACTCCAGTCTGGGTGACAGAGTGAGACTCCAACTCAAAAAAAAAAAAAAATAAAAGACATGAATATTCTCAATAGACAGTGTTGAGAAAATTGGATACTAGCATGTAGAAGAATGAAATTGGACCCTTATATCTCACTTGAATCAACTAAAATGAATTAAAGACTTTAAGCATAAGACTAGAAACTGCAAACCTACCAGAAGAAAACTGACTTACTCTGTATTGCTATAAATGAATGCCTGAGGCTGGGTAATTTATAAAGAAAATTTATCTCACAGTTCTGCTGGATAAAAGATTGGGCATATGGTGAAGGGGCTCAGGCAAAAGGTGAAGAGAAGCTGGTGTGTGCAGAGACTACATGGTAAGAGAGGAACCAAAAGAAAGAGGAAGGAGATGCCAGGCTCTTTTTAAACAACCAGCTCTCAAGAAACCAATAGAGTGAGTACTCACTCATCACCACAAAGATGACACCAAGCCATTCAAGCCATTTATGAGAGATCTGCCCCCATGAACCAAACAGCTCCCATCAGGCCCTGCTTCCAACATTTGGCATCAAATTTCAACATGAAGTTTGAGGGGCTAAGTATCTGAATTATGGGGGGAAAAACAGGGGGGAAACTATAGCACACTAGTCCGGGCAATGATTTTTGAATTTGACTCCAAAAGTGCAGGCAACAAAAGCAAAAATAGAGAAATAAGACTACACAAAACTAAAAAGCTTTTATACGACAAAGGAAAAAATTAACAATGTTAAGAAACAAACTATAGACTTGGAGAAAAAACACATCTGATATGAGATTAATAAGCAAAATTCATAAGGAATTCAATGGCACCAAAAAAAATGGCAATGGACCTGAATAAACATTACCCAAAAGACATACAGCCAACAGATACAAGTAAAAATTCTCAATCTTACTAATTATTAGGGAAACATAAATTAAAACCACAATAAGATATCATCTCACATCTGTAAGAATGCCTATTATAAAAAAGATGAAAGATAGGAAGTGTTGGCAAGGATGTGGAGAAAAGGGATCCCATGTACACTGTTGGTGGAAATGTAAATTAGTACAGCCATGATGGAAAACTACAGAAGTTCCTTAAAAAAAAAATAGACTTGCCAAAGAATCAATCAATTCCACTTCTGGCATTTACTCAAAAGATTGTCAAAGAGACGTCTGCAATCCCCTGTTCGTTGCAGCACTATTCATGATAGCCAAAATATGAAAACAACCTAAGTGTCCATTAACAGATGAATGGATTTTTTAAATGTGGTATATATACACAATGAAATACTATTCAGACTTAAAAAAAATCTGTCATTTCTGACAATATGAATGGAATTGGAGAACATTATGCCAAGTGAAATAAGCCAGGCACAAAAAGACATATACTGCCCGCTCTCACCTATATGTGGAATCTATAACAATTGAAATCATGGATACAGAAAGTAGAATGCTGGGACAGAAGCCGGGGATTTGTGGGAATGGCAAGATGATGGTCAAAGAGTACAAAAATCACAGTTAGAAGGAGTAAAGGGTTTTTTGCTTGTTTTTTTAAATTTATTACACAGCTTGGTGAATATAGTTAAAATTTTATATTGTAGCTGGGCTCAGTGGCTCAGCCTGTAATCCCACGCCTTTGGGAGGCTGAGGTGAGGGGATTGCCTGAGCCTGTGGGTTCGAGACCTGCCTGGGCAGGTGAGACCTCATCTCTACAATAAATCAAAAAATTAGCCGGGCATGGTAGCGCGCGCCTGTAATTCCGGCTGCTTGGAAGGCTGAAGTGGAAGGATCGCCAGAGCCCAGCAGGTCGAGGCTGCGGTGGCCAGGAGCAGCCACTGCACTCCAGTCTGGGTGACAGAGTGAGACGCCAACTCAAAAAAAAAAAAAAAATTGTGTATTGTACGTTTAAAAGTTGTTAAGAGGGTAAATTTTAAATGTACAAGAATGATAAGTATTTGAAGTGATGGCTATGTTAATGAGCCTGATTTAATTCTTTCACACTGTCCTCATAAGTCATAACATCACATTGTACCTTCTAAATATATATAGTTATAAGTTGTAAATTTATAATAAAAAAGAAACAAATATATATAAATCAGGAACTTGAAAAACTGTAAACTAGGGAGAAAGAGGTTAAAATAAATTTTTTAAATTGAGGATAAAGTAGAAGAAAACAGATAAATAAAAAAATATAAAGGATTCAATTTAAAAGAAGACAAAAATAAAGAACTCTAAAGTGATCATGACAGCAAAATCATAGAACAAATTTAAGTGCCCACCAACAATTGACTGGATAAAGAAAATATGGTATATGCACACCATGAAATATTATGCAGACATAAAAAAAATGAATCATGAAGGCAGCTGGAAAACATCATCCTAAGTGAACTAACTCAAAAACAGAAAACCAAATACCACATATTTTCATTTACATGTGGGAGCTAAATGGTCACAAGGATGGAAATAATAGACACCAATTAGGGGGAAGGTATGGATGGAGTTAGGGTTCAGAAATTATCTATTGGATACAACGTTCACTATCTGGGGAATGGGCCACCTGAGACCAAATCCACACCACTACACAATATGTCCATGTAATAAACATGCACTTGTACACCTGCTGATTTTTAAAAAAAAAAAAAAAAAACCTTTAGAGTGTAAATGATCTCAAAATGTAGATTGTTTCTTTTGCTCTAGCTCCATTTAATTCCAAGAAGGAATTAAAGTGGTGAAATGGCAGCAGCAACAGCAGATGAGTTAGAGAAGTCTGGATCAGATTCACTGTTCTCCCACAGCAGTCCATGGGGCATCAGACCCACACTAAGAGCAATCCGATTGCCTGAGTCGAGAGCTGAGGGGAGAGGCTGGAGACATGAGCCTGATCCCTGCCCCAGAAGTGGTCAGAAGTGGAGGTAGTGCTTGGGAAAGGAACCTGAAGTTCCAGAAACGGCCACAAAGAGAGCTCTTTTACTTTTCTGGGTTTTTTTTTTTTTTAATGTTTTAGTATTTGTTTTGTTTGGAGGTTTTTTGGTGTTTTTTAGTTTTTCTGTTTGCATATGTGTATTTTTGAGGGCAAGTGCAGCATCAGATTTTGTTTTGTTTGTTTGTATGTTTGTTTGTATGTTTTTGTTCTCTTTTTGTTTTGTTTATTTGTTAGTTGGTATGCCTGTTTTCCTTCTCCTTCTCCTCTCTTCATATTCCATTCATCTCCCTTCTTCCTTTTCCCATTATTTTCCTTTTTCTTATCTCATTTTGCTTTCAGGGAGCATGCATAACCCTCCCCCCATCAACACATGGACCGATTGTAAGGTGGTGGGAAGTGGGTTCCAGGGGGCCCACACATCTGTCAGCAGCTATTGTGATCTGCAGATAGCTTCTGAACCACAGCTCCCCCATCACTCCTGAATCAAATCTCAAAACTGAAAAATCAACAGCCCCATCTCCAGTCCAGTTTCAAAATTGAACAAATCCAGAGGAGTTACATAAGGAAGAATAGGAGATTGAGCAAACAGAAGTGAAAGCTATCCCTCCTACCACTGAGCAAAGGAATTAAAGAAAGTGGAGAAAGAGGAAAACCATCACAAATGAAGAAAAACCAAAGGAAGAACACAAGTCCCACACAGACTCCTGAGAAGACAGCACCTGAGAATATAGACTCTGGAATTCAAACAATGAAGAGCACCCAAGAACAACTGGTCTCAAACCACAAACCAAGATATCAAGATAGTAATAGAGAGAATGAATAGAAATGAGGACAGGCAAAAGGAAAGAATGAAAGAGTTGATAACTGAGATGATGCTGGTAAAGAATACAGTTAATGAAATAAATAAAAAAAACTGACAAGCATGGAAAGCAGAATTAACCAAGCAGAAGAAAGAATCTCAGAGCTTGAGGACCAAAATGAGGAACTAACCTAAACTGTTGAAAACATAGAAATGAGGCTTAAAAAGATGGAACAAAGACTCCAAGAGAAGTACAATTATATCAAGAGGCCAAACCTATGATTAATTGACATTCCTGAGGCAGACACAGAAACAGAGATCACCCTGGACCAAACATTCCATGAAATTATCCAAGAAAACTACCCTCATCTCACCAGAGACATGATCATTCAAACACAAGAAATTCAGAGAACCCCTGCAACACATCAAATGAGAAGATCAACTTCTAGACACATAATAATTTGTTTACACAAAGTAGGTACAAAAAAATCCTAAGGGCAGCAAGAGAGTAACATTAGACTATTTACCAGGGAAGACCAATTAGAAGAGCAGCAGACTTTTCTACAGAAACACTACAGGCTAAGAGACTGGAGTCCAATCTTCAAAGTTCTCAAGAATAAACAATTACAACCAAGAATTTCCTACCCAGTTAAGTTAAGCTTTATCAGTGATGGAGAATTTAATCCTTCCCAGACATTCAATCCCTAAGAGTTTACACTGGCTCTAGACAAGTTTTATACAAAATGTGTAAAAAAGAATTAAACACAGAAGAAAGTAAAAAAAGAATGATCAACTCTTCCCAAGAATGCAGGAAAAAGATTAAAAACACATACATATATTAACCTAAAAATCAAAAGAAAACCAATAGACAAATAAACAAATGAACAACAAAAACAAACCCTATAAGAACCTCATGACAGGAATAAAACCTCACATCTCAATAATTAGCCTGAATGTGAATGGACTAAATGCACCACTGAAAAGACATAGAATGGCAAACTGGATTGAAAAAACATGGTGCAACAATATGCTGTCTCCAGGAGACTCATCTTATCAGAATGGATACTCACAGACTCAAAGTAAGAGGATGGAAAATGAATTATCAGGTGAACAGAACACAAAAGAAAGCAGGAGTTGCAGTCTTAATATCAGACAAAATATCCTTTAAGTTATCAAAAATGTTTAAAGATAAGGAAGGTCACTACATAATGATAAAAAGTTCAATCCATCAACAAGAAATATCCATCCTAAACATATATGCACCCAACATAGGAGCAGCAACTTTTTATAGTAGCTTCTAGGTAAATTTAAAAAAGATATTGACTCTAACACTTTTACAGCTGGAGACTTAAATTATCCACTAACAACCCTAGATAGATTATCAAGGCATAAAATCAACAAGGAGATCCGGAACTTCAACTTGACGCTTGTCCAAATGGACTTAATAGATAACTTCAGAACACCCCACCCAACAACCACAGAATATACATTTGACTCATCACCACATAGAATGTACTCCAAGATCGACCACAGCCTCAGTCATAAATCAAGCATAAACAAATTTCATAAGATCAAAATACTGCCGTGCACCTTCTCAGACCACAGTGGAATAAAAATAAATAATACCAACAAAGCTACCCCGAAATCCACACATATACACTAAACAGCACAATACTGAACAGTTCCTGGGTCAACACAAAAATCAAAGTAGATATTAAAAGATTTCTGGAAACAAATAATAAAAACACATCTTACCAAAACCTCTGGGATGCCATGAAAGCATTACTGAGAGGGGAATTCATTTCTTTATGAACACACATCAAGAAAATGGAAAGATCACAAATTATCAGCCAAACAAATCACCTAAGAGAGCTGGAAAGACAAGACCACCAAAACCCTAACTTCAGCAGAAGAATCCAGACCACCAAAGTAAAAGCCCAAATACAGGACATAGAAGACAAAAATACCATTTTAAAAAATCAACAAAAGAAAAACCTGGTTTTCTGGAAAGAATAAACAAGATTGATGGACCTCTGGCCAGACTGACCAAGAAAAAGCCCAAATAAACACAATCAGAAATGCAAAAGATCAAATCACAAAGGATTCTGAAGAAATACAAAAAATTATCAGACATTACTATGCACACCTACATGAAAATAAACTCAAAAACCTAAATGAAATGGAGGACTTTCTGACATCACACAAACTCCCAAGGTTGAAACAAGAAGAAATTGAGACCTTAAATAGACTAATAGCAACCCAGGAAATCAACTCCCTCATAAGAAAATGACCCCCCACCCACACACAAAAAGAAAGTCCTTGGCCAGTTGGCTTTCCAACGGAGTTCTACAAAACATATAAGGAGGAGATGATACCAATCCTATTGAAAGCAGCACTTCAAGCAATCAAAAAAGACAGAACTGTACCCAAAATATTTTATGAAGCTGACAACATTTCTCAAAATAGTAAGAGTCATCTCCAATGAACCCACAGCCAACATATTGCTAAACAGACAAAAATTGGAAGCATTTCCCGTGAAAACCAGAATAAGACAAGGCTGCCCACTTTCACTCCTTCTGTTCAACGGAGGATTGGACATGCTAGCTAGAGCAATCAAAAAAAGAAGGAAATCAGGGGCATGCAAATAGGAGAAGAGGAAGCCAAGTTATCCTTCTTTGCTGACAGCATGATTCTATACCTCGAGAATCCAAGAGAACCTGTCAAAAACTGTCTTGCACTGATCAAGAACTTTGGCAAAGTCTCAGGGTACAAAATCAATGTGCGAAATATAGTCACATTCTTATACACCAACAATAAACAGACAGAAAACCAAATAAAAAGCACAATTCCATTCATGATAGCAACAAAAAAATCAAATACCTCAGCATCTTGCAAACCAGAGAAGTGAAAGACCTTTACAATGAAAACTAAAAAACACTGCTCAAGAAATCAAAGCTGACACAAACAAGTGGAAAAATATTCCATGCTCATGGATTGGAAGAATCAACATTGTTAAGATGTCCATCCTACCCAAGGAAGTCTATAGACTTAACGTAATACCCATTACATCATCAGCATCATTCTTCTCAGACCTAGAAATGGCAATACAGAAATTCATATAGAAACAAATGACCACGATTAGCCAACGCAATCCCTCAGCAAAAGAAACAAAGCATGAGTGTCACATTTCTAGACTCTAAACTATATTAAAAGGCTGCAAGAATCAAAATGACCTGGTATTGGTACAAGAAAAGGCATACAGACCAATGGAACGGGATAGAGATTCCAGAAGGAAACCTCAATTTTTCAACCAACTCATCTTCAACAAAGCCTTCACTAACAACTACTGGGGAGAGGAGAACTTATTTAGCAAATGGTGCTGGGAAAACTGGCTCACCATATGCAGAAGATTAAGTCAAGAGCCCTACCTATCACCATACACAAAAAATCAACTCTAAATGGATCAAAGATCTAAAAGTAAAACCTCAAACATTAAGAATCTTAGAAAATGCAGGAGACACCCTTATGGAAATTGGAACTGGCGACCAATTCCTATTCAGAACTCTAAATGCCCATGCCGAAAGAGATAAGATAGACAAGTAGGACCTCATCAAACTGAAAAGCTTCAGCAATGCAACAGAAACCATAAGCGAGTGGGGAGACAGCCCACAGAATGAGAAAAAAATATTTGCCAACTGTATATCTGACAAAGGCCTAACATCTAGGATCTACAAGGAACTCAAATGTGCCAAAAACAAAAAAACAAACAGCCCTACTAAAAAGTGGGCAAAGGCTGGGCTCTGTGGCTCAGCCTGCAATCCCAGCACTTTGGGAGGCCAAGGCGAGTGGATGACTGAGCCTGTGGGTTCAAGACCAGCCCCAGCAACTTGGCGAGACCTTGTCTCTACAATAAATAAAAAATTAGTTGGGCGTGGTCACACTCTTCTGTAGTTCTGGCTACTTGGAAGGCTGAGGCAGAAGGATCCCCAGAGCCTAGCAAGTCAAAGCTGGGGTGGCTCTGAGCGTGCTACTGCACTCCAGTCCGGGTGACAGATTGAAACTTCAACTCAAAAAATAAAAAAAGTGGGAAAAATATATTAATAGACACTTCTCAAGAGAAGACATATGAGCAAGCAACAGATACATGAAAAAGTGCTCAGCTTCACCAATCATCAAAAAATGCAAATTAAAAGCACACTGAGATACCACCTAACTCGTCAGAATGGCCAACATGAATAACTCAAAAAACAAGATGCTTGCAAGGATGCAGGGAAAAGGGAACACCCTACACCGTTGGTGAGCATGTAAACTAGCACAATCTCTGTTGAAAACAGTGTGGCAGTTCCTAAAGGATCTAAAAATTTATCTTCCATATGACCCAGCCGTCTCCCTTTTGGGAATATACCTGAAGGAACTCAAATCACTCTATGGAAAAGATATCTGCACATGCATGTTTATTGCAGCATTACTCACAACAGCAAAAACACGGAACTGACCATGCTGTTCATCAAAAGCAGACTAGATTTTTTAAAAATGTGGTACATATACATGATGGAATATTATGCAGCCATTATGAAGTTTGCAGCAACTTTGAATTCAATTTCTGAAATGTATCTTTCAGTAATACTTCAAGCATGAGGATATGTATGTGTGTACACTAAAGTGTTTCTTGCAATAGTGGTTGCAATAGCAACAAAAACTAAAATAACACAAATGTGCACTGATAGGATTGGTTACTTATAAAGCTTTTTAAAATAGGGGTATCTCTATATCCACTAACTATGTGAATAAAGTAAGTTGCTGACAGTAGGTGCACATTTCAAATATATGTGCTTGTATACACATAGAGAAAAGTCTGAAAGGCTATGTACCAAATTGTTGACAACAGTTACTATTGAGATGTGGTGTGGAGGATGGGGTTGGGGGAAGGATGCAGGGTGACCTTCACTTTTTACTTTTATGTATTTCTGTAATAGGTGATATTTTTTCAAAAAACATTTGCATTTTGCCATTGAAAATAATGCAAACCTGGGATGAAGAAGCTATAATAAGATAAGGTTCTTAAAAACACATAGAAGCAACAAAAACAAGAATAAAGCAATATAAAGTAAAAATAGCCACCAGATACATAAAAAGAGAAAGAAAAAAGTGAAAACTGCCACAATAGGGTTGTATGAGTAGGAGATAACTTCCCACAGTGAGGTGCTCTGAGTCTTTCTGGGCAGGATTCAGCTATAGCCGAAAAATGATGGCCAAGTCACAGACTGGCCTGAGATGGCAGAGTTCAACTCATGGCCACCACAGTGGTTCTGTGGGATGAGGACTTTGGCATAGGTCCTTCTGAGTCTTCATCCTGCTCTTGAATTTTTTAATAATGAATGCAGAGAAAGCAGAATACCCAAAATTCAGAAACAGGCTACGTGAGCACTCAGAAAGAAGAGAATCAAGGAGCATGGGCAATCCCAAGTGCCGAAGTCAATTTTTTAAGAAAAGAGTGATTGGTCTAAGGAACATTGTTTTACATTGGTCTGAGTTGTCATCAAGTGTATTGCCGTAGTTTGGATATTTAACCTTTCAAACCTCATGTTGAAATCTGATCTCCAGTGTTGGAGGTGGGCCCTAGTGGGATGCGTTTGGGTCTCGAGATTCCTCATGAATGGCCTGGTGCTGTCCTTGGAATGAGTGAGTTCTTACTAGATTAGTTTCCGTGAGAGCTGGTCATTAAAAAGTCCGGCACCCTTCCACTCTTTCTCTTTGCTCTCCTCCCTCCTCATGTGATCTCCATACATGCTTGGCTCCCCTTCTCCTTCCACCATGAGTGGCCCTCACCAGAAGCAAATGTGGGCACCATGCTTCTTGCGAAGCATGTAGCACCGTGAACCAAACAAACTCTTTAAAAATAAATTGTGCAGGCTCAGATATTCCTTTGTAGCAACGCAAAAGGGCTGAGCCAGGTAGAAATGGCATCAGGATGAGGGTCTGTGGCTCCTCATCTTTCAGGGACCCGAGCAGGGCGCTTTCTGTTCACCCTGCACATCCCTGGGCAATCCCAAGGGGCCCAGATCCTCACGAGAAGTGTTGGCGTCTCCACACCAACGAAGTTTATCAGCAATGTAACCCAGCAGTGTGTCCTCCAAGGTGAACATGTCCTGCTGGACCCGTGAGTACTGATGGACCAGCTCATTTGTTCTGCTCCAAAGGAGAGTCTAAGAAAGAAGAAACACAATCTATTATTCATCTTTAATTTTAAATTCAAAGGGTATATGTGCAGGTTTGTTACATAGGTATACTGCATGATGGTGAGTTTTGGGCTTCTATTGAGCTCATCACCCAGGTAGTTGGCATGGTACTCAATGGGTGCTTCGTCCAACCTGCAATCCTCTTTCCCATTTTCTCCCTCCTTTGGGAGTCTCCAGTTTCTGTCGTTCCCATCCTTATGCCCATGTATACCCAGCATTCAGCTCCCACTAATAAGTGAGCGCATACAGTATTCAGTTTTCTGTTTCTGTGACAATTTACTAAGAATATTGACCTCCGGTTGCATCCATGTTGCTGTAAAGAACATGATTTCATTCTTTTTTATGGCTGCATCATATTCCAAGGTGTACATTACCACATTTCTTTTATCCAATCCACCACTGATGGACACACGTTGGTTCCATATTTTTGCTATTGTGGATAGTGCTGCAATAAACATGTGAGCGCTGAAGTCTTTTTGGTAGAATGATTCATGCCCTTTTGAGCATATACCCAGTAGTGGGATTGCTGGATCGAATGGTAAATCTACTTTTAGTTCTCTGAGAAATCTCCAGACTTCTTCCCACAGGGCCTAAACTAGCCTACATTACCCTCAACGGTTTATGACTATTCCCTTTTTTCCACAACCTCATCCACATCTGTTGTTTTTTGAATTTCAAATGATAGCTATTCTGACCATGTAAGACAGTTTCTCCTTGTGGTTTTGATTTGCATTTCTCTGATGATTAGTGATGCCCAACCAATTATTGAGATCAACTCACTAGGTTAAAAATACCAAATCCGCATTTTTGAAAGTTGAAAGAAAACAGAACGCATCAGAGTAAATCATATATAATAAGGGTAAGGATTGTTGTATCATTTTTTTCTGGGTATAAAAGAGAAAAAGAGAATATATATGTACGCACGTGTGTACTAAGTCACAATGTAAAATGAATGTATGATTCTGGGCTGCAGTCAAAAAAGCTTGCAAGCTACTGTTCAAACCTTATAATTAACATAGGATGAAATCATAACTAGAGGAGGCATTAGGGAGCTCCAATATTTCTAACACTATATGCAAAAAAAAATTTTGTCTATGTGCTATTTTCTGGAAGAAATACTCTTTCATTCTTAAAAAGCTCCATAACCCCTTCCATTTTCCCCAAAACTTCTCTACCCTCAGCCAAAAAAAAAAAAGGAACAAATACAGTATATGTGTAGATGTTTTTTCAAGGTCACTCTTAAAGGTAGAGTCAAATTTCAGAATAATATTCTGTTCCATGAGGCAATGGAGGGTAGTGGTTTAAAGCATGGGCTTTAGAGTCCTTATTAAAGACCAGCATTATCACTCATTAGCTGTCTGACCTTGGGCAACCAAAGCATCACTAAGCCTCACTTTCCACACCTGCAAAATGATAATGACAATGACTATAATAAACTCATGAGATGCTGGAAAGATTAAATGAGATAATGTAAGTAAACTGCTTAGCATAGTATCTGTTGCACAGTCACTTATTCAACAAATGTCAGCCTGGGTTATTATTTGCCAAGCACTTCCTCAGTGTAGGGATGATGCTTGGTATACCAAGGTGCAGCATCACAACTCCAGTTCACTCACAGTGGGAGGAGAGGCTCTAATTTGGGAATGGATTTAAGGGCTTCATGAAGATAATTTGGGACACATGGAATTTTTGCTTTAAACACTCACTGACTTTAGAAAAGCACTACGGGCTGGACATGGTGTCTCATGCCTGTGATCCCAGGCATTTTGGGAGGCCAAGGCGAGAGGATTGCCTGAGCCCTTGGATTCATGACCAGCCTGGGCAACATGACAAGACCTCAACTCTACAATAAATCAAAGAATTAGCCGGGCGTAATAGTGCGTGCCTGTAATTCCAGCTACTTGGAAGGCTGAGGCAGAAGAATCGCCAGAACCCAGCAGGTCGAGGCTGCGGTGGTTGTGAGCATGCCAATGCATGCCAACCTGGGCAACAGAGTGAGACTCCAACTCAAAAAAAAAAAATGAAAGAAAGAAAAGGTGCACTCCATGATAAATCTTTTCCAATATAATCAATGTATTAAAACCCAGACCTCTCTGGTTTCAAGTCTTGCATTTGCATTTCAACCAGTCACTTTCAAGCCTGCCAAACTTGGACAACAACTAGTTACCTAAACACACCAAGCCTCAGTTTTCTCACTGGTGAAATGGAGATGCTGACACATGACCTATTCATTTAACAGTATATCTATGAAGGCCTAAGAAGATAAGAATTCAGAGAGTCCTTTGTAAGCAAAAAAGTATTCTGCAAATGTAAACTGACATTGTTATTATTATGTAATTATTATTAAGTACCACTAATATTATCAGAGAGTCTGAAGAAAATTTTATAATTATACAAGGATGGGCTATTTTTGTTTGTTTGTTTGAGTTGAATTTGACGTTAGGTTTGTTTTACCTAATTTTTGGTCCGTTCTCCATTCCCCTTTCCATGCCTCCATTTCTCTTTCTTACCTCCCTTCCCCAGATAGCCTTAATCTTGAGGACATCATGGGCACCCAGTGACCACACAAACTCCATCCCTGCCAACTACATCCGCATTATAATCTCCGGATTTTTTTTTTCTTTCCTCATTCCAATCAAAATTTGGTCCTTGTGACCTCTTATTTCTGGATTTTATCTCCAGTTTTAAAATCAATAACCTGCCCCCAATTACCTTGTTGCAAGGCACAGTCTGATTTACCAACTTCAGTAGTGGCTGGTAGTCTTCTCCTGTAATGTTGCAAGGATGTTTTGAAAGAAATGCACTTTGGAATGTATCCCATATCTTTTGGCAGTCTGTGCCGCTGTGAGATAAGACACAAAAGATACAATAATTAGACTTTTAAGAGTGCTTTTGGAGCATATTTATCAAAACATCTAATTTAGGAAGCATTTATCGTATGCTAGGTAGTTCATACATAGCATCTCATCTAACGTGCACAATATTTTCATGAGATGGCTATGACCCTCCCAGCTTCACAGATGAAAGAGAGGTATAAAATGACTTCCCTAGTTCACACAGATGGCAACATTCAGATCTGTGTCCTTCTGATGCCAGAGCAAATAATCTGTTCATTAGTGCACAGAAGAAAATTCCATAGTTATAAACGGATGGATTATTTTTGTTTGCTTATTTGTTTGAGTTGGTTTCAATGTTAGGTTTGTTTTGCCTGATGTTTAACCAATTTTCCTTTCCTCTTCCCATATCCCATTTCTCTTTCTTACCTCCCTTCCCCAGATGTCCTAAATCTTGATGTCATTGAGGTCCCCCAGTGACCCCACAAACTCCATAAACTCCCCACCAACCACATCCAGATTTCCCCTTTTTCCCAATTCTAATCAAAATTTGCTTATTTACCCAAGTGTTAAATAAAATTGAGAAGAGCATATACAGATAACTAATGTTTTTCTTCTCACATTATACATCATCATGAAATATTTAAAGATTCCAACTGCCTTCAGAAAAGTCCAAACCCCTCCTTGAATTTTTCCATGACTTTACTGTGACCCCTGCCTGGGATGTGCTTCCCTCCACATCTGCCTATTGAAATTCTATTCATACTTCATGACCAAGGCCTGAAGTGAGTAGGAGCTGGAGGGTGTGACCCTGCTGTTCCCTGTGGTTTGGGAGGTCTCCTGACCCATGTGTGCTATAAACTTCTCCAGTAATGAGTGATAAATGAGTGTGAAGCTGTAATTTGTAGATGCATTTGGGGCTTCTTAGATCATCCAGCTAAAATTCCACTTTATTCAAGGATCTCTCTGTCCCTCTAAGGAGGAGTAAATCTGCTCCCTTACTTTCTGCCTCCAATTCATCCTGTCTCAAAGAAAAGTTAACTGGGAGCAGGTCTGTCTGACCAAAATGTGAGCGCCTTGAGGCCAGAGGCTGTGTCTAGTTCATCCCTCTTTCCTTCTAATATTAGATTTTTTAAAAAGGTTTATAGAGTGGAAGATGAATGTGATTCATATAAGATTCAAAACAGATGTATGATTAAAGAAGGAAGAAGCCGGGCTCGGTGGCTCAGCCTGTAATCTCGCGCCTTTGGGAGGCTGAGGTGAGTGGATTGCCTGAGCCCACGGGTTCGAGACCCGCCTGGGCAGCGAGACCTCATCTCTACAATAAATTAAAAAATCAGCTGGGCGTGGTAGCGCATGCCTGTAATTCCGGCTACTTGGAAGGCTGAGGCGGAAGGATCGCCAGAGCCCAGCAGGTCAAGGCTGCGGTGGCCAGGAGCGGCCACTGCACTCCAGTCTGGGCGACAGAGTGGGACTCCAACTCAAAGAAAAAAAAAAAAAAGAAGGAAGATATCACTTCTAGACTTCTAGAATGGAGAGGTAAGAAACTCCAAAGTTCTGCTCCTCCATAAAAACGGTGAGAACACTGGTAAGAACTATCTCTATGGATATTTGATTCCCCAGTTTTCCCTTTTAAGGGAAATACCAACTTTTCAGGACCCTGGGAATTAACCAAAGTTTATAATTCTAAAAAATGTTTGCTTGAGGAAAAAATGGTTGAATCTTGTTAACAACAATCAGCCTTATGACATTTTAACATGACTTAATTCCATCCTCCTCTCTCAGCTCCACAAAAGTCTTAAAATCCAACAGCTCCACAAAATCTGATAGGTGTGAAAAACCATCAACCCACCAGCCATAGGGAGTGTGGAGCAGGTTTGGCTCTCCCCAAAAAACCCCACCTCCAAAGAATTGTCACTATTTGACCTATCTGAAAGCTTGCTGAAGAACTAACTTCTCAGGACTCGTCTTTATTTGACATGACTCAGTGATCACTCTGTGTGAACAATCCAACCCACAGAGCATTTGTGAAAACAATCCAGTGACAAGAGTTCTGGGTTTTAATACATTGATTATATTGAAATAGTTGAAAGTAAAATAGTTGAAATAAAAATTTCACTGGAGGAAGTCAAAAGCAGATTTAAAGAATCAGTGAAATTGAGATCAATTATACCAACATATGCACAATGGGAATTGTAGAATAAGAGGAGAGAAAGAGATTTTTAAATTTTTTTGAAAAACTAATGCCTCAAAACTTCTCAAAGCTGATAAATGTGAACCTACCAATTTGAGAAGTTCAACAAACTCCAAGTAGGATAAAATTTAAGACCCATACCCACATACATCATATTGAAACTATTAAAAGACAAAGAGAGAATCTTGAAAGCAAAAAAGAGAGAAGTAACTTATTAACTGGATAATAAGAAAACAGAGGACTTAAATAATGTTTTAATCCAATCAGGCTTAATAGATCTATATAGAACACTACCCCCAACAATAGCAGAATACTCATTCTTCTCAAAGGCACACAGGATATTTCCTATAATTGACCAAATTTAGACCACAAAGTACATCTTAATACATTTTAAATTTTGGATTTTTTAAAAGGCAAATTATTATTTACAATAAAAAAGATTAAAGTCATGCATAGTATCTTTTCAGATCACAATGGAATAAAACTACTAATCAATAACAAGGGAAACTAGAAATTCACTAATCTGTGGAAATTAAACACACTCTTAAACAAACGATGGGTTGAAAAAGATTCATAAGAAAAATGGAGACAAATGAAAATAAACCTACAACATATCAAAATTTTGGGATGCAGCAAAATCAGTGAAAAGAGGGAAATTTGTAGACATATTAAAAGAGAAAAGAATCTCAAATCAGTAACCTAGCTGTACCACTTAAGGAATTAGAGAAAAGAAGAGCAAAGTAACCCTAAAGCAGGAAGAAGGAAGGAGATAATAAAGACTATAGTAGAAATAAACAAAACACAGGATAGAAAAACATTAGAGTGAATCAACACACCAAAAGTTGGTTTTTTGAAAAGATCAACAAAATTAATACATCTTTAGTTAGACTGACAAGAGAAAAAGAAGACTTAAAATCAGGAATTAAAGGAGATCACTACTGTCCTTATGGGGAAGAAAGACTATTAGAATATTAGAAAATATTATGAACAAACAAATTCTATAGCCTAGATTAAACAGACATATTCCCAGAAAGATACAAACTACTAAAACTGACTCAAGACCACATAGAAAATCTAAATACACCTGCAAAACAGAGTAAAATAGTAATCAAAATCTTGCCACTAAAAAAGTCAAGAACTGGGTGGCTTCACTGGTGAATTCTGCTAAGCACATTCCAAAGTATTCCATGAGTCCAGTATTCCCCTGATACCAAAGGACATCACAAGAAAGAATACTAAAGGCCAACGTCCCTTATGAATATAGACATGAAAATCCTTTAAAAAACTAGCAAACATAATTCATCAACACATAATTAGCTTGATTTAATTATTTCATATTTATTCAAAAATCTTTCTGTAAATTATATTTTTAATAGAGATAGGGTCTCACTATCTCACTATGTTGTCCAGGCTAGTCTCAAACTCCTAGCCTCAAGTCATCTCTTCCCACTTAGGTCTCCCAAAGTTCTGGGATTATAGGTGTGAGCCACCACATAAATATATACAATCATAATTTATCGATTTATTATTATAACATAAAAATTGAAAAAAGAAGTTAACAACAAATGTTAAAGTTATATGCCATGATCACGCATGATTTATCCCAGGAATGCAAGGTTGTTTAACATATGAAAACCAATCATTGTGATATGCTATATTAATAGAATAAAGGGAAAAAAAACA
The DNA here is from genome assembly GCF_000164805.1 of Carlito syrichta. Lineage (NCBI taxonomy): Eukaryota > Metazoa > Chordata > Mammalia > Primates > Tarsiidae > Carlito > Carlito syrichta. Next base: position 135,747 of record NW_007050359.1, read on the forward strand.
TATGATTACTTCAATAGACACAGAAAAAATATTTGACAAAACTTACCACTCTTTCATGATTAAAAAAAAAGCACTGAACAAATTAAAAATAGAAGTGAATTTCCTTCACTCAATAAAGTTTATATATCAAAACCCACAGCTAACTTAATGGTGAAAGACTAAATGCTTCCCCCTTAAGATCAAGTATAATCCACTTTCCCAACTTATACTCAACACTGTACTGAAGTTCTATCCAGGGAAATTAAGAAAGAAAGAGAACCAAAAGGAATACACATTAGAAAGGAAGAAGTAAGCCTATCCCTTTCACAGATGGCATAATACTATATATAGAAAATTCTAAGAAATCCACAAAAGGGAAATTATTAGTACTGATAAACATGTTCAGCAAAGTTTTGAGATATAAGATTAATAAGTAAAAATCAACTGTATTTCTATATATTTGCAATAAAAATATGAAATGGAAATTTTAAAAAATTCAATTTATGGGCAACTCCTCAGGTCCCCTCCCACTGTACGAGATTTTCTGTCCTCTCAATAAATCCTGCTTTTTAAAAAATTTCATTTATAATAGCATCAAAACAATTAATATACTTAGAAATAAATACAATCAAAGAATTATAAGACAAGTATACTGAAAACTACAAAACACTGTTAAAAATAAAATAAAATTGGAATGGAAAAACATTTTGTATTCATGGATTAGAAGGTTTATATTGCTAAGATGACAGTATTTTCACACTGATATATAGCTTCAATTCAATCTTTATAGAAGTCTGAGGCAGAAGGGTCACCTGAGCACAGCAGGTTGAGGCTGCAGTGACCATGAGCATGCCATTACACTCCAGCCTGGGCAACAGCGTGAGACTCCAACTCAAAAAAATTTTCTTTAAATCCTAGCTTCCTCTTTTGTAGAATTTGCCCGTTTATCCTAAAATTTATATGGAAATACAAAAAATAAAGAAAAGCTAAAAAAATCTTGGGGAGAAAAAAGAACAAAGTTGAAAAATCCATACTTCTTGATTTCAAAACTTACTACAATGTCATAAAAATCAAGACAATTTGACACTAGTATAATGAGGTAATCACAGGACCAGTTTTAACTGGCCTTACTCCATTGATAACAGGATGTCCAGTTATTTTATAGGAAAAAAGTCAGAAAATTGCAAATCATGCAGCCAAGCATTGACAGAAGACTTTGACCTCAGATAACACCCAGAACTAAAGTCTCATTTCTGCTTTTCATGGAACCAAAGGATTGAGACATGACCACAACCTAACCACCAAGCATTTAAAAGTGAGGGGTCCAAGCCCAGGAATATCCCCTGTTAAGATCCTTATTATAAATGGTCTCTTTAAGGTACTACCAACCAAAACCTGACCTGCCAGTACTCTGCATACCATCTTGCTCTTCTTAATTCAAAAAATCTGTCCAGACCCCAGATTAGGGAGACAGATTTGAGCTCTGCATCTTGTCTTCTTGCCAGTAAACCTTGCAATACAGATTTTTCTTTTCTCAAAAACCAGTGCCACAGTGTTGGCTTCTATGCATGTCAGAAAATGAGCCCACTGCTTGGTAACAATGTAGAAATATAGGTCAGTGGAATAGAATTAAGAGTCCAGAAATAAAGGTTTACATTTATCATCAATTAATTTTAGACAAGAGTGTCAAGATCATTCAATGGGGAAAAATAGTCTTTTCAACAAGTGGTACAGGCAGTTGTGTGCATTATTTTTGCTATATCTCTGGGTACAAAGTATTTTGTTGTCTATCTGTGTAATGTGATATACGTGCTTATTCCTTATGTTAGCAGGACAAAATGGTAGTTATGCTTTTATAGAAATGTATTGACATACCTTGGAGTGTGGTTTGGTTCAAGACCACGGCAATAAAGCGAATAACACAATAAAATGAGATGCACAAATTTTTTAGTTTCCCAGTGCATATGAAAGTTATATTTCATTATACTGTAGTCTGTTAGGTATGCAATAGCATTATGTATAAATAAACAATATACATATCTTTTTTAAAAGTGGTACAGGAATGACTGAATATCCACATGCAAAGTAATGAATTTAAATCTATACATCACACCATATAAAAAAAATTGACTCAAAATGAATGACAGACCTAAATGTAAGAGGTAAAATTATAAAAGTTTTAGACACAAATGTAGAATAACAAATATCATAACCTTAGATTAGGCATTGATTTCTTAAATATGACACCAAAAGCACAGCAACAAAAAAATAGATAAATTATACTTTATCAAAATTTAAAACTTAAGTGCTCAAAGGATACCATCAAGAAACTGAAAATAAGATACACACAATGAATTAAAATATTTGCAAGTATTGTTTCTGTTCCACAACTTGAATCCAGAATAATGAAGAACTCCTACAACTCAATAATAAAAAGATAATCCAGTTAACAAATGGGTCAATAATTTTAATATACATTTTTATAGAAAAGATATAAAAATAGCCAATAATCACATATAAAGATGCTCAACATCATAAGTCACTAAGGAAATGGAAACAAAAATCACAAGATACCACTTTATACTCACTAGGATCATGATATGGTTGAATTGTGTCTCCCTTGAAATTCATATAATGAAGTCCTAATTTCCAGTACCTTAGAATGTGATCTTATTTAGAAATAGGGCTGGGCTGGGCACAGTGGCTCAGCCTGTAATCCCAGCACTTTGGGAGGCCGAGGCAAGAGGATTGCCTGAACCTGGGGGTTCGAGACCAGCCTGGGCAACTTGGTGAGACCTTATCTTTACAATAAACCATAAAAACTGCGGTAGCCATGAGCATACCACTGCACTCCTCCAGCCTGAGAGACAAGAGTGAGAGTCCAACTCAAAGAAAGAAAGAAAGAGAAATAGGGCTGCAAGTAGGATTAAGATAAGCAGCAGCTAGAGTGTGTTTCTCCCATGGAATGAGCTAAACTAGAGAGAGTTCCACAGGACTCAGGAGAAACAAGACCAACAGCACACCCCATGACTCACCAGAGAAGCAACAAGATTCACAGAGTGCAAAAAAGAGAAAAATCAATCGGCCTGCCTGGGTTGGAACTCGTCAGATGCACCTTAATCACCACACAAACCATGACACAGTGGGAGAGGTAAGTAAGGGGAAAACAGGAGTTCTGTGTTCCTGCCATGAACTTTGAAGGCCTCCTGAACCTCAAGGGACTCCTATCCCTCACAGGAAACTGTCGTAGCCACAGTCGTGCTCTGCTGAAACCGTGTGGAGTGGTCCAGAAAAAAAAACCCTGAGTAGCTCTAATCACCATATCCTGGGAACTCCACCCTTTCTGATGGCTGGTTTTTAACTGGCCTGGAAGGGAACAGGAAGACCTGATGCTTTCATTTGCCTCAAGGGCAAATTCTGCTGCAGCAGACAGTGCCTGGCAGGAGCAGGCTTGAGAGGTCAGGGGCTGGCCACACTTTCACATTCTAAATGCAGATTGCCTGAGGCTAAGGCAGGAGAGCTAGGTGGGACTTGTTGCCCTAGCGACCTTTCACTCACCAGGTAAACTCATATATCCTCTGCACAACACTGCATTGTTACCCCAGCAGCCAGGAACTCCTTGTAGAGTAGCCAATTAAGCACACAGATGGGGAGCTCGAGCACTTCTTCCTCACCCTTGAAGTCTCTGAGAAGGCTCAAAACAGTGAATTTGGGGAGTCCTCACAGCCTTGCCCATCACCAGGTCACCTTGGTACTTCCTTGGAGCAAAAAAGACCAAGCACAAAGCCCCCAGTCACCATCACAGCTGGTTCTCTTCTTTAAACCCCATCTCCTAGCCAGATGTCAACTGGTCCAACCCATTGCATCTGATATGATACCCTGGCTTTTAGGAAGATCTGCTCCCAGACCTTAGCTAACACCACTATTCAAGTCACCAAGACCACTCAGGACACCTTGAGTGAGTGTAGCAGCACAGGACTGCCATAACTGGCAACTGAGAAACTCACCACATCAAGGCTATATATAATGAAGAGAACCCCTACATCAGCCCCCTGCCAACCTCAAATAAGAAGAAATAATCAGCTGGACACAGTGGCTCAAGCCTGTAATCCCAGCACTTTGGGAGGCCAAGATGAAAGGATTACCTGAGCCTACAGGTTTGAGAACAGCTGGGCAACTTGGTGAGACTCATCTCTACAATAAATCAAAAAATTAGTTAGACATGGTAGCACACACCTGTAGTTCTGGCTATTTGGAAGGCGGAAGCAGAAGGATAGCCTGAGCCCAGCAGGTTGACACTAGGGTGACTGTGAGTATGACACTGCACTCCAGCCTAGGCAATGGAAAAAAAAATAAGAAGAAGAAGAAATAGTCTACTCAGATGAGGATAAACCAGAAAAATTATTCAGGCAATATGAAAAAACATAATTCTTTAACATCCCCAAGAGGCACAATAACTCTTCAGCAATGGGCCCCAACCAAATGACCCTAAGCAAAATAAAATCTTTCAAATTTCAGAGACAGGATTTCCAAAGGTTGATTATAAAATAGCTTAATGAAATCTAGTAGAAAGTTGAAAACCAACACAAAGAAATTTTAAAAACTATTCAGACATGAATGAAAAATTCTCCAAAGAGACAGATACCAAATACAAAAAAACAAAACACACAAGCTGAACTTCTAGAAATGAAAGGCTTATTTAGGAAAGCAAAAAATGTAGTGGCAGGTTTTAACAGTAGACTAGAACAGGCAGAAGAAAAGATCTTAGAACTGGAAGATAAGGTTTTCTAATTAACACAAACAACAATAAAGGGAAAAAATCAAGAGAACGGAACAAAGTTTCCAAGAAATGCAAGATTATGTAAAATATTCAAACCTAAGAATCATAAATGTTCCTGAGAAAGAAGAGAAAACAGGTTTTTAAAATGTATTTGAGGTAATAACTGAAGAAAATTTTATTGGTTTTGGCAGAGATTTAAACATTCAGATACAAGCAGGCTAAAGAATCCCCAGAAGATTCATTGCAAAAAGGTCATCCCCAAGGGATACAGGTTATCAGATTATGCAAAGTTAATGTGAAGGAAACAATTCTAAGAGCAGCAGACAAAAATTATCAAATAACTTACAAAGGTAAACCTATTAGACTAACAGCAGACTTCTCAGAAGAAACCCTATGAGCCAGAAGGGATTAGAGTTCTATTTTCAATCTCCTCACACAGAGTAACAGCAAGCCAAGGATTTTATATCCCACAAAAATGAAGTTTCATAAATGAAGAAGAAATGAAGTCTTTTTCAGACAAGCAAATACTGAGCGAACTTGTCATCCCTAGACCAGCTCTACAAGAAATACTTAAAGGAGTTCTAAACATTGAAACAAAAGGTCAAAATACACCAATAAAAAAATACTGGAAATCATAAACCACACAGGGCTTATAAAACACCAACACAATAAAGAAAAAAACCAGGTAATAACCAATATGATGAATGGACTAGCTCCTTATATTTAATTATTAACCCTAAACATAAATGTTCCCAATATTTTTTTTTAATCCAAATATTTGCTGCTTTCAAGAGACCCACTTAAGTCATAAGAACTCCTACAGACTCCAAGTAAAAGAGTGGAAAAACTATTTCATGCAAATAGAAAGCAAAAATGAACAGGAGTAGCCATTCCTGTATCAAATATAACAGACTTTAACAGCAGTGAAAGAAGACAAAGAAGGTTATTATATAATCATAAAGGAATTAGTCCTATAAGAAGATATAACAATTTTAAGTACATATGCACTAAACATCAGCACTCTCAGCTTTATAAAATAAATTCTACTAGACCTAAGAAAAGAGATAAACAGCAATAATAGTGCAAGACTTCAACACTCCACTGACAGCAATTGACAGATCATCAAGGCAGAAAGTCAACAAAGAAACATTGGATTAAAACTGAAACTCAGAGCAAATGGAATTAACAAACATCTATAGAACTTTTCACCCCCAAATTACAGAATATACATTTTTCTCCCCAGCACATGGAACATTCTCCAAGATAGATCATATGATAGGCCACAAATCAAGTCTCAGTAAAATAAAAAAAATCAAAATCATATCAAGCACCTTCTCAGACCACAGTGGAATAAAGCTATACATTAACTCCAAGAATAACTCTCTAAGACAAACAAATACATGAAAATTAAACAAACTTCTCCTGAAGGATCTTTGGGTCAACAATGAAATCAAGATGGAAATTTAAAAATTCCTTGAAATGAATGATAATGACACAAGTTTAAAAAAAATTTAAAAACTTCTAGGATACAGCTGAAGCTATAAATTGATAGCACTTAAGCTCTACATTAAAAAAACTGAAAGATCACATATTGACAGGAACTAGAAAAACCGACATAAACTCAACCCAAAGCCAGCAGAAGAAAAGAAATAACAAAGATCAGAGCAGAACTAACAAAAACTGAAACAAATAAAACAAATACAAAGGATCAGTGAAACAAAAAGTTGGTTCTTTGAAAAGATAAACAAAACTGATAGAACACTAGCCAGATTAATTCAGAAACAAAGAGGGAAGATTCAAATTAGCTCAATTGGAAATGAAAATGGAGACATTACAACTGATAACATGGAAATACAAAAAATCATATGAGATTATTATGAACACTTCTATGCAAACAAAATAGACAATCTATAAAAAATGAGTGACATACAACCCCCAAACTTTGACTCAGAACAACAATAATAAAACGACAGCCCAATATCCCCAATGAATGTAGACACAAAAATCCTCAGCAAAATACTAGCAAACTGAATTCAACAGCACATTAAAAAAAAATAATAATCCATCATGGTAAAGTGCATTTTTCCCAGGGCTGCAAGAATGGTTCAACATATTCAAGTCAATAAATGTGATCCACCACATAAACAGATTTTAAAACAAAAATCATATGATCGTTTCAATAGATGCAGAAAAAGCATTTGATAAAATTCCAGTATCCCTTCATGATAAAATTGCTCAGCAAAATAAGCATAGAGAGAACATTCTTCAAAATAATAAAAGCCATATACAACCAACCTACAGCCAACGTCAAGTTGAACACATTCACCTTCAGAACTGACACAAGATAAGGATGCCCACTTTCACCACACTTATTCAATATAGTACTGGAAGGCCTCACCAGGGCAATCAGGCAAGAAAAAGAAATGAAGGTTATCCAAATTGGAAAAGAAGAAATCACACTACCTCTGTATGCTGATGATAATCTTATACCTAAAGATGATATCCTAAAGACTTCTCCAAAAGGTTCCTGGGCTTGATAAATAAATTCAGTAAAATCTCAGTAGCAAAATCAATACACACAAATCAGTAGCACTTCTATACACCAATAGTGACCAAGTTGAGAATCAAATCAAGAATTCAATTCCATTGACAACAGCAGCTAAAATACTTAGGAATACATTTAACCAAGATGAAAGATCTCTACAAGGAGAACTATAAAACACTGCTAAAAGAAATTGTAGAGTACACAAACAAATGTAGAAACATCTCATGCTCACTGATTGGAGGAATTAATATTGTTAAAATGACTAAGTTACTCAAAGTAATCTATAGATTCAATGCAATCTCCATTATACTACCATTGTCATTTTTCACAAAATTAGAAGAAATAACCCTAAAATTCCTATGGAATCAAAAAAGGGCTAAAATAGCCAGAACACTTCTGAGCAAAAAGAACAATGATGGAGGTATCACATTATCTGACTTCAAATTATTCTATAAGCCTACAATAACCAAAACAGAATGGCACTGGTACAAGCATGGACACATGGACAAATTGGAGGAAAATAGATAGTTCAGAAATAAACCCAAATACCTACAACCAACTGATCTTCAACAAAGCAGACAAAAATATACACTGGGGAAAGGAAACCCTATTCAACAAATGATACTGGGAAAAGCTAATAGCTACATGCAGAAAAATGAAACTTGATCTCTCTCTCACCATATACAAAAATTAATACAAGATGGAGTAAAGACTTAAATGTCAGGCCTGAAACCATAAAACTCCTATAAGAAAACATAGGAAAAGTTCTTCTGGATATTGGCCTAGGCAAGTAATTTATAGTTATGACCCCAAAAGTAAATGCAACAAAAATGAAAATAAATAAGTGGGACTTAACTAAACCAGAAAAGTTTCTGCACAGCAAAAGAAATAATCAACATAGTAAATAGGTAAGCTATAGATTGGTAGAAGATATTCACAAACTATACGTCTGACAAAGAACTAATATAGACTCTACAAAGAATTCAAACAGATCAGCTAGACTCTACAAAGAATTCAAACAGATCAGCAAGAAAAAAAGCAGATGACCCCATTAAAAAGTGGGCAGATGACATGAACAGACATCTCTCAAAAGAAGATATGCAAAGGGCCAACAAACATATGAAAAAATGTTCAACATCCCACTCATCATCAGGGAAATGCAATTAAAACCACAATGACATAGCACCTTACACCAGTCAGAATGGCCATGTTTAAAAAATTGAAAAACAATAGATGTTGACACAGATTGGTAAAAAGGGAAATGCTTATACACTGTTGGCGGGAGTGCAAATTAGTACAACCTTTATGGAAATCAGTATGGAAGTGTTTAAAAGAATTAAAAGTAGATCTCCCATTCTATCCAGCAATCCCACTACCAGGTATCTATTCAAGGAACAGAAGTTTATATACAAAAAAGACACCTGTACTCATATGTTTATCACAGCACAATTCACAATTGCAAAGATGTGGAATCAATCCTAAATGCCCATCAACAAAAATGTGATACATACACACATACATATACACATACACACACTCCATTGAATACTACTTAGCATTCAAAAGAATAAAATAATGTCTTTTGCAGAAACTTGGATGGAAGTGGAAACATTATCCTAAGTAAATTAATGCAGGAACAGAAAATCAAACAACACATGTTCTCACTTATAAGTGGGAGCTAAACTAAGGATCTACAGAGACATAGAGAATGCTATAATGGACACTTGCAACTCAGAAGGGAATAGAGTAGGAAGGGGTAGAGGGATAAAAAAAATTACCCATCCCATACAATGTGCACAGGTGAGAGTGGTGGGTTCACTTAAAGCCCAGGCTTCTTCACTGCTATACAATGCATCTGTGTAACCAAAAACTATTTGTACCCCCTAAAGCAAAATAATTAAAACAAAATAATTAAAAAACATAGAAACAGGGATGTAACCTAATGTAATGCAATGTAATGTAAAGGTGGGGCCCAATAATGTGTGCTAATAAGCCCTCCAGGTAACTCTGATGCAAAGTTGGGTTTAAGAATCATTGGGTTATACATGAAAATATGAAGAACAGTATGTTTTCCCAGTGTCTGAGCATCACACTGCAATTTCATCCACACTTCCTTTGAAAGCTATGCCAGGAAACATTATTGACCTGGCTTTCTCCATACATTACATATTTAAGGAAAAATGCTATTACATCATGTGCTTTGATGTCTGTTGGGAGCCAGCCATGGAGGTCTGCTTGATCCTAGGAATCTGATGAGCTGAAGACCCCAGGCCGCTTGGTGACTCCAGGAGCTACGACCCTATTACCTTCTACCTTACTTGCCACAATTGTCAGAAGAGACTTCTGTGCTAGTTGAGCATAAAAACAATAAGGCTTGAGGCCTGCACAGCTAACTTTAGAATATCATTGTTCCTATTTTCCACTTCCCACTACGTGGTTTGCCCTTTTCTAGTCAGGATATAATTAAACTTTGAAATACGTCAAAAAAGGTTTTTTCACCTAGTCACAAGTTACAGGATTTTTAGAATATAGGTTACGAATATAAGAATTATAAATTTTAATAGTAGTATAAGTATATAGTAGGTAAGGAATAAATTAGGGTAATAACATAACCATAAGAATCATCAATATAGATAATCTTAGTATAAGAATTATTGTTGGAATTAGGAGTTTTAAGAATAGTGGAAGGCTTAGGATTTTAGAAAATTGAAGCACAAAGGCTTCTCAGCATGAAGGAATGTGCACCTGGCGATTCCTTGATGAACTTTGTTCCACACAGAAGAGAAGAACGTTGTGCATGGACTGTTTCAAGCCCCAGGCTTGGAAATTGTTGTTTAAGCTTTTTGAAGATTGTATAGAATAGGCATTAAGTTTGTTTTAGTTTATGGTTTAAGGTTTAGATAGTGTAAGCATTAGGATTTTATATATATTAGTTTTTAGTTTTAAAGTTAAGATTAGGATTTAATATGTAATAGATGATAATTGTAAATTCTGGGTTTGGGATATGTTGGGAGCCAACATCTATAGCTACATGGCTGAGGCCTGTAAAGGCCCATCTGGAAGATCGCCTCTGACGTAGGATATCAGTTATACCTATAATATTGGCGTGTGATTAGTGACCAGTGTGCATACATGGCAGTAAAACTTATAAGTAAATCTCTATACACCTGATGGAAAGTTGCACAGCAGAATTATTTTATATGACCTTGTCCATTCTAAGTTGTACTTCTTTCTAGATATTTTTTAACTTCTATTTCCTGGTAGACTGGTTAGTCAGCTCTTGTTCCTGTAGGCAGTTTCTCCTAGGGTTAAGATTAGAAACTAAATTACCATAATAGTTTTATTGCCCTGCCTCTAGCCAGGCAGGACTTTTTTCTAGTTTCCTTACATGCCGAAACTCTGTTTGCTTCAGCCCATGACCATTGTCATGGTAACCGTGCAGTCCATTATCCAAGAGTGTGACAGCTACCATTTGATTTTTAGAATAAACTTGTTTGGATAAAACATACATTTAAGACGATACAATTTCCATCGGAAAGATTTAAACAATAATAAGCATTCATAGAAAACTTTCAAGTTTTGTTTAAGCTTTTAAGTTTCCTTTTCTCAGATTATGACTTTAGTTCCTGTTCCTGTAGGCCAATTTTAAGATCCTTTGATTAGTATACCGAAATTTTCCCAATGGTGTTGTTTTTGCTTCTAATATGACAATAGGAAATTTTACACGTAGCCATGTATTAATATACTAGGAAAAAAGATTTAAGTTTTGGGTTAAAGTCGTAGTTTTATTAGAATAGAATGAGAATTATAGTGTTATGATTTTAAAATCATACGTCAATGATAATTATAAGATTTAATGATAAGGTATTAGCTTAATAAGATATAGCATAGTATTAAAGTCCAATCACTAGATCATATAAAGATTAAAGTTTAGATTTATGAAACTCATATAAGTCATGGTAAGGAATAAGTTTTGAATTAATTGTTATAGAATTACAGGGCACTATGTTGAATCATAATAGGTTAATGGAATAAATAAAAATTAAGTCATTTAAGTAAACTTATAGATTATAGTATAGTGTTAAGTTGATAATATCAATCGTTAAAAAATATTAGGAGTCAGTGAACTTGGATTGAACCTAGAGTTAACTTAGAAAGTTTTTGTATTAATCAGGGTTTAGAACAAAGAGTATAATATGAATGATTTATTGAACACTATGGAAGACGTTTTGAACGAACTGTATTGAAATTGTGCACCTGTGACCTTGATGTGAGTTTTGTGAAGCACGTCAGGCATCATGGAGTTCGAATTGTTTGCTCGGAACTTGCAAGTCTCGTGATGGTCTTATGATGCATAGTTTGTAAAGCGCGATATACATCATGGAATTTGTACGCCCCCAGCAAGTAATTATCACACTGCTGGAAGGTATAGAAAATGGTATATAAGTTGGAAGGAGTCTGAATAAAATTTGGACTCAGTTCTGATCAAACTGATCCCAGAAGAACTGCCTCCAAGTGGTCTCTTCTCGCCGTCCAGACTCTCCGGTGCGGGTCCTAACCTCCCCTCATAGATCGGAGCCAGACTCCAACAGGGACACATATTAAAGTTTTAGTATATAAGAAGTTGAAGGGTTTAGATGTAGAATTTAAGTAAGTGAAACAGGTTTTATCTAATAACCGAAACTACTTTGAGACCTAAATAACACCACTAGAAGTTTCTTCTAAGCTGTTCTCCTTAGGAATAAGATGTCCCAGATAAGGAAGACAATGAAGGAATTAGAACAAGAAGAAACTACCAAGGGGCTTCAAAGACCAGAGGGCCTTGAAAAAGAAACTCCTCGCCCATGAAAAAAGGAACATCTGCATGAGGTGCTTCGGGAGGGTCTCCAGGTGCACATTCCTCCATGCAGATGGAAGTGTTCTACACATAAACTGCTCCAAAGCCTTGGGCCAGAAACTGCTGTTCTGGCTCCCAGAGACTTTTATTATGGAAAAACTTGTTTTCCTAGATAGTTTGAATGAGGAAGTTAAGTTTAAAAAGAATTAGAATTGTTAGAAAGATTATAATATGTACTAGTTAATTTGGGATATGAGTCTTGTTTTAAATAGAGTTGTTCAATGAGAAGCTTTATGATTTTATATAAGAGTTTTTAAGTTTATAATTTTAAGGTTCTATATTAATGGGTTGCAGGGACTGTTTTTACTTCAAGATAACATCATTGTGGTGTTGTTTTGGGATGGAGATAGTCTCTGCCCTTAGAGAGAACATTAGCCAAGCACAAAGAAGAATACTTAAACTTTCCCTTAAGCATCGTTTTAACATCACAAAAATTCATGTAATTTGTTGTAAGTGATTTGCTTTGGTGTTTTTTGTTGTGTTTTTTTATATTCAATATTTTTTATTATGATATTGTGGGGTACAGTTAAGGGTTAGGTATACAAATAACATTTCATTCAGGCACCCTTGTTGATAAGAGGTGTTTCCCCATCCCCAGACATTTAGTACCATTAATCCCATCTCCCTCCCCTCCCCCATAGTTTCCCACTACTGTCAGTCATTTTCTTATAGTATTACACTGGATGTTCAAGGTCCACTATATGAGTGAGAACATGTGATACTCAGATCTTTGTTTCTGTGAGAGGTCACTCAGTATTTTAGACTCTAGTTCCATCCAGGTTGCTGCAAAATTCATGATTTTGTTCTTTTTTATGGCTGCGTAGTATTCCATCGTGTATATGTACCACATTTTTTTAATCCAGTCCTCTTTTGATGGGCAGCATGATGATTTTAACTAGCTCTGTAACGATGACTTGCAGAAATTATTTCCTTGCAAAAAGGAATATAAGCTTGTTGTTAATTAGCAATAAATGGCATCTGCTCAACTCTGAATAGTTGTCCAAGTCTCTCCCTCTCTCTCTCTCTCTCTATCTATCTCAGCACCAACACCGTCCCCACATTTGCGAATCTCTGGACTCCACTGGAGCTGGACTCCAGCAGATGTCAATCACAATTTATAGGGTGCTGTCATGGGCAATTTAGAGAAAAGGTATTTGGCAGCTATTTCACTTTAGGTGATCATGTTTTAATTCCATTAATAAATGCAGTGGCCCTCTCAGGAACTTCTGATCTCCAGAACACCTATAATCTTACAAAACTGAAACCCTATATTGGTTCAGCAATAATTCCCCCTTTCTCCCTTCCCCCAGTCCTAGGCAACCACCCTTCTGCTTTCTGTCTCTGTGAATCTGATTACTCTAGGCACCTCATATAAGTGGAATTTGTCTTTTTGTGACAGCTTATTTCACTTAGCATAATGTCCTCAAGGTTCATCCATGTTGCAGTGTATGTCAGAATTTTTCTTCCCTTTTAAAGTTGTATAATAGTCCATAGTAAGAATATACCTCACTTTGCTTATCCATTCTTCAGCTGATGGACATGTGGGTTGTTGCCTCCGCCCATTCTTTCATCCCACAAAAGCTTACCAAAGCCCTCCTTTAAGCCTCACAATAGCACAGAGCTATAAAAATAATTACACATCATTTTTATACTCAAGTCACTCATGTAGTACAAAGCACAGAAAAGAAAAAAAAAAACTGGCTAAGTATGGTGGCTCATACCTGTAATCCCAGCACTTTGAGAGGCTAAGGCAGAAGGCTTGCTCAAGCCCAGGAGTTCGAGATCAGCCTAGGCAACAAAGCAAGATCTCACCTCTACAAAAAATAAAAAAGAGCCAACTGTGGTGGAGCACGCCAGTAGTCCCAGCTACTTGGGAGGCTGAGATCAGCGGATCACCTGAGTCCAGGAGTTCAAGGCTGAAGTGAGCCATGATCACGCCACTGCACTCCAGCCTGGACAAGAGTGAAACCCTGACTCAGAAAAAAGAAAAAGAAACCAAACCCATTACACCAAGATACTGGTGACTTGCCCTCAGCTCTAAAACTTAAAAACACAACTAGTAACATAACATTTTCTACTACAGAGGATAGAAATAGGATTTTTTTTAAACCCTGATTAAATATTGGTCATAAGCATTCTCATTTTAAAAATAATTTTTCTTCATTGGTTCCCCCAACGTATTCTAATATGTTGTCATGACATGAAAAATCCATCTTGCCTTATAACTACTTGTTTGTTTCGTTGGCTTTTTGGAGGTGGGGTTTCACCGTGTTGCCCAAACTTGACTGTTGCCCAAACTTGACTGTTGCCCAAACTTGTCTGGCCTCAAACTTGACTGTTCAAGTGATCCTCCCTTCTCAGCCTCCCAAGTCATTGGGAGTGCCACCATGCTCGGCCACTGCGGGTGTCTGCTCGGTCACTTTCTGTCTTTGCTTCTTTCAGCACATCCAAGAGTAGTTAGCAATGCATAGCCAGCAAAAGGAGGTTGGTTCCATCAGGTGCCATTGCTCAGTGGAATATAAAGCAGCAGACTTTGAACAATGAACTTACACAGACTTTGAAATAGCCTGAGAAATGTTTGTTTTGCATTAAGTGAAAAAGATAAGCTTAAACTTACAGAAGACAGAAAAAGAAGGTGCCTCAAACTGTTAATGGGGTTGCCTCTGAGAAGAGGAATGAAGGGGACTTCCACTTTGATCCTAGATTTTTCTATATTGTTTGCTTATGACATAAGTGGATTCAGATATTATCCAAGTAAGCTAAAGAGAAGTTTAATTTTTTTAATTAAAGATGTAGTATGATCAAAATCAATTTTAAAACCTGGGGCGGGGGGAACCGCACACTAATCAAGCCATGTTTCAATAATAGTTATCTCTTGATAGTAGGAGTATAAGGATTGTTTTGCAACCTTCTGTTTGGATCTTTATATTTTTAATCTTCCTATAAAAATCATATATTACAAAGAGGCGGCATAACACAACTCTTAGTTTCTTGTTAAGTTGCTTGAACAATTGCACATAACACAACTCTTAGTCTCTTGTTAAGTTGCTTGAACGTCTGAGAATCTTGTAAGGTCTCAGAAAATGGGAACATCTCAGGTCCAAGCCCCCTTGGTCAGCATCTGTTATTTTTGTGTCCTCTCCCAGGTTTCTTGGCTCCAATGTGTCGTTTCTCATCCCTCATCCAGGTAAAGACCAGGTCATGTGGTCCTCATGTAGAATGATTTAAGTGATAAAACACCTCCAGTTTATTTCATAGAGAGCTGTACAGCTTACATGATTTTCCAGGGAGTCATACCTCACAGGTACTGAATTTGATTTTTAGGAGCACTCCTTTCATCAAGGGCATCCTGCTGAGGGCATTCTAGAGAGGAACCTCTTCATGCTAGCAAATATCCCGTTCTACCCAGGGTCCAAGGGACAAGGAGGTTAGAGCAGCTCACCTGCCCCCTCCCCCTTTTCATCCCTCAGAAGCATCCCTCTCCCCACATTCAGTCACGTGATCCCAGGCTATCTGCTTCAGCTCCTTCCTCCCTGGGACCAAACGTGCACCAGATTGTGGTGGAGATGTTGGCAATAAAAAAGAAGCACAGCTCTTAACACTTGGCTGCAGGCCTGGCACCTACAGCGGGGGCTTCGTTTCTTCACCTGAACATAAACAATTCCAGGAAACACCAACATCAGACAAGACCACCGTGTAATGTGGCCTTATTACCATGATGAACCATGATGCAAACACAGACAAAAACAATGCCAAACCACAAACAAATGACCCAACTTTTTTTTTTATCATAGCTGCTAGAAGTGTCTGCCATTTCTTTACCAATTACAGCTTCAGCCATCTCATTCTTCCAGCATGGTAGATAAAATTTATTAAGACATCCTATCACAGATTTACCTCTCTTCCCCCTGCCTCCTGGCAGCAACCAAGCAAAGCCAGACTCCTTGAACCTTCCCTTAAATTTTAAAAAAAGCCAAAAAACCCTCTAAGTCCTTTCTAATATCCTCAGGTGAAACCTCTCTCATCCCCAAGGCCCCCAGAGTGAGCATTCTCCCTTCTTGCAGAGAGCAATGAACCCATCTTGTTCCATTACAGTGCGTTCCTAGTAGCCGTGGGTTGGGGGGGACACTGACAGTCACGAATAATCTTGAACGGGTATTAAGGAATCAAAAGGTCTGTGACAGTCAGTGTGCCATAATGTGTTTATGCTTGACAGAAGCTTCATAGTTTCTGAACAAGACTTTTGACCTGCTACTAAGAAAGTGCTCGTGGAGGGCTGGAGAAGCCTTGGTCTGATTGTTTTCGATGCCTCCTCAGATGATGGTGCCTCATTGAGGCTCATTGCAGTACACACTGGGTACAAATGTGAGATTCAAAATCAAAGGTATGTCCTCCCCTTTCCTACCACCCTGCTCCTGCCAAGAGACCCCAGATCCCTCACTCACCCTGTCCCCTTATGCGTCATTCCCCTGAATTCCCCATCCACCCCTTCTCTTTATCTCTAATCTACCCAGGGTAGATTGACTCCGGGTGCCCAGAGGATGGAAGCAGCACTAGAGGGAGGGAGAGAGGGTCATGATCACCACAGTCTGTTCACCACTGTCCAGACACTGCACCGAGTACCCAACTTACATGTCCATCTCTCACTAGTGCACGAGCAGGTTAAACCATTATTCTCATTTTAGAAGAGGACTGAAACTCAGAGAAGCCTAGTATCTTGCCCAAGTGGCAACGCTGCCTTACATGCTGAACTTTGTTCTTTTTGCTACACAATGCTGCCTCCCACAGGAAATTCAAAATCATAAACCTGACTGCATCACAGAGTGAGGTCTAACAGAAATGAAGATCTGAGACCCAGAGAGGACTTACCATTTCCCTAGATCACATGAGAGGTTCAAGACAGGGTAGGGCAGTTATCCCCAGGTCCTGGGATAAAGTGAGTGGGGTGAGAGGATGGGGCAGGAAGAGGTGAAAAACACAGATACACTTGGAGGTTAAATCCAGTTTGTCAGATGTCAGCTGACTTGAGGCATCATAGCTCTGTGCTGTCTTCTCCCTCTAAACCTACACCCTTTTCACAAGTAACAACTATATTTCAAAGTCCCCATCCATTAAGCAACACCATCTTCCTAATGCGTTGCTCCCCAGGGAACGTTCTCACACCCTAAATTTTCTTGCCTAAAAGCACTTAGATCAGCCGGGCTCGGTGGCTCAGCCTGTCATCCCGCGCCTTTGGGAGGCTGAGGTGAGTGGATGGCCTGAGCCCGTGGGTTCAAGACCCGCCTGGGCAGCGAGACCTCATCTCTACAATAAATCAAAAAATCAGCTGGGCTGGTAGCGCATGCCTGTAATTCCGGCTACTCGGAAGGCTGAGGCGGAAGGATCGCCGGAGCCCAGCAGGTCGAGGCTGCGGTGGCCGGGAGCGGCCACTGCACTCCAGTCTGGGCGACAGAGTGAGACTCCAACTCAAAAAAAAAGCACTTAGATCTTGAGGGGTAATGACACTCATCCTTTGAATTTCACAGCTGTCCTGCAGGGCAGGCTGTGTGGGCTCTAAGAAAACAAGCAGGTTAATTCAGCCATTAATTCTCAACATTGAGGCTACCGGAGCCTTTACTCAAGGTAAAGACTGCCACCTCGTGGGAGAAGTAAGGGATGGGTGAGATTCACTGAGGCAACTGGGATTTGCCAAGAAGAGTCTTAAAGTCAGAAAACTCTTCGGGCCGAAGGAAAGCTCGAGATCATTAATTCATTAATCCAGCAAATATTTGTTGAGCATACACTACGTGCTAGAAACGTTTGTGAGTACATAGGACATACCAGTGAACAAAACAAAGGTCCCTATTCTTATGGAAGCTTATATTCTACTAGAATAAGGCTGAAAATAAACACTAAATATAATGAGTATGTAAATTACAGAGTATGCTAGAAAAGTCTAAGTTATGTGGAAAAAAAGAAAATAGAGAGTAGGATGAGTGTCTGGAGTGATGCGGAAGGAGACGGCAATGTTCAGCATTAAACAGGGTGAACAGCAGATGACATTCGAACAAAGATTTGGAGGAAGTGAGGGACTTAGCCCTACAAACATCCAAGGGAGCAATACTTCCATGCAGAAGGAAAAAGTGTTGCAAAGGCCCTAATGACTGATATGTTTAAAGTACAGTAAAGCAGCAGATCTGGAGCAAAGAGAGCAAGCAGGAATACACAGAAATGAGGTCAGACAGGTAAAGAAGTTAGAACTGGGCCAAGTGCGATGGCTCATGCCTATAATCCCATCACTTTGGGAGGCCGAGGATCACTTAAGGCCAGGAGTTCAAAACCAGCTTGGGCAACATAGCAAGAGTCATCTCTACAAAAAGTCAAAATATTAGCCAGACATGGTGGCGCATGCCTATAATCCCAGGTACTCAGGAGGCTGAGGTGGAAGGATTACCTGAGCTCAGGAGGCTGAGGCTGCGATGAGCCGAGATCATGCTACTGCACTCCAGCCAGGGCAACAGAGTGAGGCGCCAACAAAGAAGAAGGAGGAGGAGGAGGAGGAGGAGGAGAAGGAGAAGGAGAAGAAGAAGAAGGAAAAGAAAAGAAAAGAAGAAAGAGGAGGTGGCAGAGAAAAAGGAGAGGAAGTTAAGAATAGCATTTCTGTTAGCTTAGCCATTCCACTCCAGACTTCTATTTTACGCACGAATGTACATACAAACACACAGAAAAGGATCTTACTGCATTGTTTGTAATATAGTGCCAAAGCTTTTAAATAATCTAAATGTTCATCAATGCAAGTCTAAGGTAAATTTATAAAATGGAATTTACATAACTATTAGGATGACACAGAGCTACGTTGATAATCTACTACATGTCCATGCTTATTGGTTTTATTTTAATTATATAATTTAATTAAATTGTGCATAAATAACTAGGCAAGTAGAAAAAATAATTTCTTTCTATGTAAACTAAGTTGCACGATTTGGTAAAAATGATCATAGGTGAATGAGTCACTTTCAAAATGTTGCTGATTTGATATTGGTAATGAATTGTAAAAAAAAAAAAAAAAAAGGAAATTATGGAAATCTAGAAGCATTCTTTACCTAGGTTTTGTTTTGTTTTTTGAGACAGGGTTTCACTCTATTGCCCAGGCAGTGCTATGATCTTGGCTCATAGCCTCAAACTCCTGGGTTCAAGGGAGTCTCCTGCCTCAGTCTCCCGAGTAGCTGGGATTACAGACATGTACCACAACACCTGGCTAAATTTTTCTACTTTTTTGTAGAGACGGGGTCTTACTTTGTTGCCCAGCCTGGATCTCTAACTTCTGGCCCCAAAGTGCTGCAATTACAGATGTGAGCCATCATACCCGGTCACATTTTTCAGCTCACTTTAAAGAAGCGGCCTGTCAAGCAAGCCCAAATTTCTTCCATCTCGAACACCTCCTTGTCCATCCAGCCATTACCCTATTCCTGTTTCTGTTCTCGGCCAGCGTAAGCCCCACAGAGTTGTTTCTGGGCACAGTCTCCAATTCCTCTCTTTTTCCATCCATCACTCCTCCTCCTCCAAAACTGATCTTGTCAAAGTCAGCAATCCATTGGTCAATTTCCAGTCTTCATTTTACTTGATGAATTACAATCACCTGAACAAACTGATAATGCCTCCTCCCCCGAAACCGTTTCTTCCCTTGAGTCTCTAGACACTGTTGATTTTGAAATGTATATCTCCAGTCCCCAGACCTCCCGGCAGTACCCCTGATTCATATGAACCAAATTCCTGTTCAACGTCTTCCTTACCACAGTAGTTCCCCCTTATCTATGGGTTCCAACATCCCTGGTGGATGCTTGAAACTGCAGGTAGTACCACATTCTATGAACACACTTGATGTTCTTTTCAACCTGATAACTGAGATGGCCACTTAGGGACTTAACAGACAGGTGAAATATATAGCATAAATACCCCAGACAAAGGAATAACTCACATCCTGAACAAGGCAGAGCAGGAAAATGGAAAATTGCATCAGCTACTCAGACAGTACTTAATTTAAGATGTATGAATTGGAAATAAGTCAAAAAAGATGGGCAGCATGTCCTTTCAATGTCATACTGGGACATTGTTTGACATGTTTACCCACAAATTATTTAATTATCTAGTAAAAAATATATCTGTCTGTGCAATTTACCATTAATTAATTAATTACTCAGGCCAAGCTCGGCGGCTCTGCCTGTCATCCCAGCACTTTGGGAGGCCAAGGCAAGTGGATTGCCTGAGCCTGCGGGTTCGAGACCAGCCCAAGCAACTTGACAAGAGCTCGTCTGTACAATAAATAAAAAATTATCCAGGCATGGGAGCGTATGCCTATAGTTCCGGCTATTTGGAAGGCTGAGGCGTAAGGATCGCTGGAGCCGAGCTGGTCGACGCTGGGGTGGCCGTGAGCATGCCACAGCACTCCAGTCTGGGTGACAGAATGAGATTCCAACTCATAAAAAAAAAAGTAGTTGTTCAAACTTTATGAAGTCAGATAGTAATTTGCAGATCTTGTCTGTCAGAGATGCAAATGATTTTTATCCGATAGAAAAGAAATCCTCAATGGTTATGGCTTTTTCTTGCCCTGAGAAATATCAGCCAGTTTTGTATCTACTCTAACCATGCTAAGTCTAGTTCCTTTGTAAATACAGTTGACCTTCTGCATCTGTGAATTCTGCACCCATAGATTCAACCAACCTCGAACTGAATATTTAAAAACAAAAAGAGATGGTTGTGTCTGTACTGAACACGTACTGACCATTTCTCTCTTATCATTATTCTCTGAACAATACAGTATAACAACTATTTATGTAGCATTTCCATTGTATACAGTATTATAAGCAATCTAGAGATGCTTTAACGTATATGGGAGGATGTGCAAATACATCATTTTATATCAAGGTCTTGGGCATCCTCAGATTTGGTGTCTATAGGGAGGCCTGGAACCAAGTTCCCTGCAGATACCAAGGGACAACTGTATTTATAAACACTCAGTGCCTCAAAATGTTCTTTAAACTGAATTTATCTTTCTGCTGATGCCCTTATAGGTGGGTAGGTAAATCTTTGATGTGTGTGATTCTGTGTGCCATGAAAGCCACACTCTTAACTTTTTGAAAAGCATACTTTGAAAAATGATTTTGAATTGTGATGAGCTGAGACCATGCAGTTGCTATTCTTGCCGTTTTACTGTTTGAATCTCTGGCACTGCCCTGTAGAGTTACAGGACACACACCTTATCTCCTTGCAACTGTTCCTCCAGCACCAGCAGAGGGCAGCTAGACACACCCCATCTCCCATCGGATTCCTCCAAACCAAGCAGCTCAGGCTCCTGAACCCTCTTCATGTGGCTTCTTGTTTTGTGTCCCCCCATTTGAGGACACATTCTCATTTGTCAGTCTCTCCTTTGAACGTAAGCTCCCAGAATTGGAAGTGCATGGAACGATGACGATATGTTCCTGGGTGGGACAACTAGTGTTTTACATCTCCCTACTTTGGCTGACAACGTGCTTCTAACACAGAATCCAAAGAGGTCACCTTTCAAAACAACCCTACCCAACTGGTAGCATCTCCATGGTTTGCTGTGTGGAGGATGCTGAGGCTAGACCAGGCTCATCCAACATGCTCTGATCAAACAGCAGTGGCTTCCCTGGGCACAGAAGTAGGAACGCCAGGTATGTGCTGCATATTTCCTGATCTCACTCTAAAAGGCGATTGTTAAAGAGGTGAGATAGGCCGGGGTCGGTGGCTCAGACTGTCATCCCAGCACTTTGGGAGGCCGAGGCAAGTGGACTGCCTGAGCCTGTGGGTTCGAGAAGCTCAGGCAACTTGGCAAGACCTCGTCTCTACAATAAATAAAAAATTAGCAGGGCATGGGAGTGCACTCCTGTAGTTTCGGCTACTTGGAAGGCTGAGGCTGAAGGATCACTGGAGCCCAGCAGGTCGATGCTGGGGTGGCCGTGAGTGTGCCACTACCCTTTAGCCTGGGCGACAGAGTGAGACTCCATCTCAAAGAAAAAAAAAAAAAAGAGATGAGATAACCCACAAAGAACATGTCCTGGTAACCAGGAAAAGAAACAACATCCTGCTGCTTTGCCTGCAGAGATTTGTAACCTTTCCTGAAATTTAAAGCACTGTCTAGGCTTGTGCATCCTTAAAAGGAGATCAGTGTCCTCACACTGCAGCCTCATGACTCACAACATGACAGAAAAAGTTACCAGACTCACTGTCCTTGCAAATATCCCTGCACCCAAGGGGGCTCAATTTTAAATAGCAGATGAAAACCGCCGTGGCAGGAGGAGAGAGTTGCTTCGAAAGAAAGGAAAAGTGTTTCCTGCTTTTTTGAACAATGAGCCCCACATTTCATTCTTCACTGGGTCCCACAAATTGCACAGCCAGCCTAACTATAGGACATCGCCAAATTATTCAACCTCTCTAGGGTTCATTTCCTCAGCCATAAATGTGGATCCTGAGACCTTTCTGACAGGATTCTGATAAAGTTTAAGAATCAACTATACAGTGTTCCTACAGAACAAACTCTATACAGAACAAACTAAACAAGGTACCCATAAACGTTAATTCCCAATCTTTTTCCCTTCAAAATATCCAAACTGACTTTGGACAGCTGTGTTTCAAGAATCCTAAGACAACAAAGAAAAGAGGAAGCAGATGAGCCGTGAGTGCTCGTTGTGATACAGAACAGAAGTTTTCTCCACACTAAACATCACCACTTCCTTCCATATAAATTATGACACTGGAACAAGGACTTGAGCAGTGGGTACCACTGACCTCTCTGGAGAGTGTCAGAAGCAAAACGCAGGCCAAAAAGCACAGAAATAGGTCTCTCCTCCCACCTCTCCTCCCTCTTGCTCAGCCAACTCACCCATTCATGGGTTTCCAAACAGACTTTCCTTCTAGAAGATTCTATCCCCACGACTACATTCTCCCTCATATCCAGGTAGCACCTCAAGTCCCACAGGCCGCAAACTCAGTTGATTTGCCTACGTACTCCAGTCCGCCCTTCCTCCCACAGGCACCCCAGCTCTGCAGAATCACTTCCCCATTTGTACCCACAGTACACCCAGGCCCCACACCTAGGAGACCTGGTTCACTTTCCACATTCAATAAAGTCTTAGGTGATCTAAGACTCCTGGACATTGGTTCTGCCTTAGAATCCCGGAATAAAAAGGTAGGATTAAAGGAAGCCTGATCATCGCAACACCAAGTATTGAAAAGACACTGGCGGGCAGGATGCCGTCCAGTGCTCTAATGAAGCTCGTGGTCTCATTGGGAATACTGACGCCAAGCAGGTGGTCATCCATCACACCAGAGGGAAAACACGCTGGAATTCAATCCTGTGGAAAATGGTCACTCTCAAGCTCTCTTGTGTGCCGGGAAGGTCCAAGTGTAGACAGGCCAAGATGAGATCCAGACCTTCTCAGCAGTGGGACCCTCCCCAAGATCCCAACACCTTTAAAGAGTTTGATCAACCAACTGGCCAGTCTCCCTTGGCAGTGGCATCCTCTCTGTTCCCCAGAGTTCTCTCCACAGGGAGCATACACTCTTCAGATTGTCCCCTTGTTGAAATTCTGTCTTGAAGAAAAAAAATCTCAAATGCTACCTCTTTCATAAAGTGCTTCCTGACTCTGCCCCACCAGGTGGGTGATGCCCCACTTCTGCATCTCTGGCATTGTGCCAGCACTTGGCTCACACATTCAGCAAGTCATATATTCTTTCTCATTTGATAGGTCCCTGGGTACAGCCCTGGAAAATCCAGCACAGAGCTAACAGTGCAGAAGCAATGGCCCCTTTCTTGGTGGCCCTCGTGGCTGTGTACAAGCCTCTTTGCTGTTACAGAGCACGTGTTCTTACACTGCTCTAGTCTCAGGTTGGTTCCCCCACTTTCTCTCACTGCAGGACCCAGGAGATCAAGACTGGGTGTTTCCATGCTCTGCGTATTCCCCCATGCCTAAGCCCCAGCACCAGGCACATAGTTAAGTCTCTACTAAGTGTTTGCATAAATCTGCTATTTGTACTAACAAATTTCACTGAGTAGACATCAATAAAATGCTAAAATTTTTAAAATGAGAGGCACGGGGAAGAAAAAAATGAGGAACTGGCCCCTTAGAAATTCAACTCGAAATTTTGAAGCAGATGGAAAATTAAAAAAGAAAACAACATGAAAATAAAGGAATCAGAAAGCATAGTCCATGTGGGCACAGAATGATCATTAGGAGATGAGGTAAGAAGGATGTAGAATTTTCTGTAAGTTTCTCGCTATTTATGTTTGTGTTCAGCCAGTATAATGTAGACTTAAGGCAGTTCAACCTAGCAGGCTTCTATGAAGAGGCTATAATGTGATGAGCGATGCACTGAACAACTGAGGACGCAGAGGTGAATAAAACAGTTCCTCCTCACCAGGGCCTCGCAGCTTGGGGCAGGGCTTGAGGAGCTATCAGAAATGCCTGCTCCAGACCCTGCGCTCTTGCCTAGCTGGCCAGAAGTACACAGCTATTGCCAGAGCCTGCAATCACCATCAGCCACAGGGAGGGCTGGTTTCCACCAAGGAAGGTGAGAAGACTCATGGAACTAAAGTTACATAGCCCAGGTACCTCCCTAGAGACCTGGATTCCCTTGGGTGTGGCTCTCCATTCCCACCTGCAGGCCCCACCCCCCCACTCCCGAACATCCCCTGGATCCTGAGTATCACCTGGACGATGGGCATTCTCCCACAGTCCTGAGAGATGCTGTCAGTGCTAAAAATTTGCATCTACTTCAGTGAGTTTTGGCCCCCTGTCTCCCAGGTCTCATGCGCCCGAGGCCATCTTGGTCAGAAGGTAGCTCCTGGGTGTGGCCCTCAAGACAGAAGAATCAGGGTGATCTTCTCAGGAGTGTTTTGCATGTAATACTCCTGGTTCAACTCAAAGAACGCCAACTTAATAACCAAAGACAAGCTCCAGTACCCACCTCCCCACACGAAAAAACTGGCAGGAAGTAAGTTTTGTGGGGGTAAGAGATTTTTGGAAAAGGACAAAGAAAAAAATAAGTCAGGAAGATCCAGTCCTACAACCTACAAAGAAATACCAAGAAGCTACTACACAAAGGAAAGATTAACAGCCTATATGCCCCGGAGAGAAACTGATAGATTTGGGAGTATAAGTATCAAAAATTCCATTGGGGAAGTATGTTTATTATGGCTTTGTCTGTTTATATTATTTGCAATGTACTGGTTTATATATCATTCATTTAATTCAACTAAATATTTATTGCTTATAATATACCAGTCACTATTCTAGGTCTTTAAGATATATCACTGAGCAAAAAGTTTCTGTGCTGAAGAAGGCTATATTCCAGGAGGCATTTTTATCATCTTAAAATCGAGTTAATAAAAGGTAATATAATAGAGCAATAGATATAACAGAAGGACAAAAAAAGGCCACAAGGAAATGATAATTAAAAAGCTAACATATCCAAATG
Organism: Carlito syrichta; assembly: GCF_000164805.1. Taxonomy (NCBI): domain Eukaryota; kingdom Metazoa; phylum Chordata; class Mammalia; order Primates; family Tarsiidae; genus Carlito; species Carlito syrichta. Next base: position 161,424 of record NW_007050359.1, read on the forward strand.
TGAAGTGTTAAAGCTGTCTACAAAGTTTTTGTTACTCCCTGCATAGAGAAGTGGGGTTTGTTTCTCCTCTTGCACCTGGGCTGACCTGGTAATTTTTTTAACCCACAGAATGTTTAAAAGTGAAGCTGGGCTAGTTATGAGTCCAAAGATTTGAGAGGGCTTGCCAGGCTCTACTTTTGAGAGTTTAGGAACCCTGAAGAAATTCAGGTACATCAGGGAGAGGCCATACAGAGATGTCACATGGAAAGGGAGAGTCCCTGAGACTATACAGAGAAAGAGAGGCCCAACCATTCCAGCTGAGCCCAGGTGCAAATTGTGGAAGATGGATGTCTTGGATGTTCCAGTCAAATTGCTTCTCCAGATGACACAGCCCCAGCGATTATCACATGATGTAGGTCACCCGCCTGAATCATGAAAGACAGTAAGTGATTGTTGTTTAAAGTCACTAAATTTTATGTTCATGGCTTATGAAGCAGCAATAGATATTAAGACATAAAGTGGTACCTGGAAGTGAGTTGCTTCATAACAAAACCTAAAACGTGTGTGTGATGATTATTTTATTTATTTTATTTTTTTATTTTATTTTATTTTATTTTTTTGAGTCAGAGTCTCAGTCTGTCGCCCAGACAGGAGTGCCGTGGCATGCTCCCGGCCACAACAGCCTTAACCTGCTGGGCTCTGGCGATCCTTCCGCCTCAGCCTTTCAAGTAGCCGGGACTACAGGCGCGCGATACCACGCCCGGCTGATTTTTGATTTATTGTAGAGATGAGGTCTTGCCAAGTTGCCCAGGCGGGTCTCGAACCCGTGGGCTCAGGCAATCCACTCACCTCAGCCTCCCAAGCCGCGGGATTACAGGCTGAGTCACCGAACCCAGCGATGATAAATTTTAAATGCCAACTTGGCGAGGCCACGGTACCCAGAATTTGGTCAGACACATCTGGTTGGTTGCTGTGAAAGTATTTTTTTAGAAGCACATTACCCTCCATAATCTGGGTGGGCCTGATTCAATTAGTTGAGGCCTTAAGAGAAAGATTAAGGTCCCAGGAGGAAAGGAAAATTCTCACAGAAACTGCCTTCAGTCTCAAGCTGAAACACCAACTCTTCCCTGGGGCTCCACGTTGCTGGCCTACCCTGCCAACCTCTGCAGTCATGTAAACCAATTCCTTTAAAATTTCTCCCTACATATCATTTATATCATATTATATTGCATCACATTATGTTATTTTATAATTTCTGTTTATCTGGAGACCCTGTCTACTACACCGTGACATTAGCCCAGGGACTTGGGGGAAAGCAAAAGAGGCAGTCTCAAGAGCACTGTCAGAGCAGGCAAGGGGAATGGGGGGAAATTGTTACTCGACACTAGAAAAAAGGCAGCCCATGTTGTGTCATGGTAGAAAGTTTGGTAACACCGTCACCTGCAGTAATGGACACAGTAGTAAATATACTTTATGGACTTATAGGTTTGGCTTAGGAGACTTCCAGGCAGAATGTTGAAAGTGCTCACTAACTTTTTTTTTTAGCTATGTATGATAAGGTACAGAAAGAAAGGGAAGAATTCTTTATCTTTTAAGCAGAATCAAAAGAAAACATTTCCAAGTCAGAATCTGCTGGGCTTGAAAATGAAAACTTCAAAAAAAAAAAATGTTTTATCTGACATAGGTTAAATGTGGGGAAAAAAGAAAAGAAAACTGTCATTTCTAGTCTTTCATGGGAAAAGAATATAAAAAATAAAAATGGGAATGAGGGAATGATCAAATCCACAGTGCCTCCAGTAAAATATGTTCACAGGGACACAGCTATAAGACGTGTGTGTGTGTGTGTGTGTGTGAATATTACCTAAAATACATAAAGAACTCCCATAAAAATAAATAAATAAGAAGGTCAATAGAAATGATCAAGGATCTGAACAAGAAAATGCCACACACACAAAAATTAAATGGCCAATAAACATATACAAGATCCTTAGACTCACGATAATCAGGGAAAATTAGATACTATTTTTCTCATAATTAAAAAGTTTAAAATAGTCAGCAATGGACAGATTGTGGGAAAGCATGCCCTCTCATAGACTGATGATAGCAGAGTAAAATTGTACAGCTATTTTGGAGGAAATTTGGAAAAATTTAAAATACACACAATTCTTCCTTTGACCCAGCAATTCTACCACTAGAAATCTATCCCACATAAAACACTCCTATATGTACACAAACGTATATGTACAAAGATGTTCATGGCATCATGTTTCTCCCAGCTAAGAGGAAAGCTTCATGAGAGTAGGAACTTCGTTGTTCACTCCCACAACGTCAGGCACCAGATCACTACCTGGAACACAGTAGGTGCTCAACAGACAACTGTTGAGTGAATGAGCGGCATTAAGAAATTGGAAACAAACAGCCCCATTAAAAAGTGGGCAAGCTGGGCTCGGTGGCTCAGCCTGTAATCCCGCGCCTTTGGGAGGCCGAGGTGAGTGGATTTCCTGAGCCCGCGGGTTCGAGACCCGCATGGGCAGCTTGGCGAGATCTCATCTCTACAATAAATCAAAATGAGCCGGGTGTGGTAGCAAGCGCCTGTAATTCCAGCTACTCAGAAGGCTGAGGCGGAAGGATCACCAGAGCCCAGCAGGGCGAGGCTGCGGTGGCCGGGAGCGGCCACTGCACTCCAGTCTGGGTGACAGAGTGAGACTCCAATTCAAAAAAAAAGAAAAGTGGGCAAAAGACATGAATAGACACTTCTCAAAAGAAAATAAACGGGCAGCCAACAGACACATGAAAGAGTGCTCAGCCTCACTCATCATCAGAGAAACCCAAATCAAAAAACCACATTGAGATACCACCTAACTCCAGTAAGAATGCCATCATTAATAAACAAATAACAGATGCCGGCGAGGAAGCGGAAAGAAAGGTATGCTTCTACACTGCTGGTGGGAATGCAAACCAGTGGAACCTCTTTGGAAGATAGTGTGGCAATTTCTGTAAGAACTAGAAATTGACCTTCCATGTGACCCAGCAATCCCCTATTGGTAATATACCAGGAGGAACTCAAATCATTCTACAAAAAGAATACCTGCACACGCATGTTTGTTGCAGCTCTATTCACGATAGCAAAAACATGGAACCAAACATGCTGCCCTTCAAAGTTGGACTAGGTAAAAAAAAAGTGGTACATATACACAATGGAATATTATTCAGCCATAAAGAAGGACAAACATATGAACTTCGTAGCAACTTGGATGGATTTAGAGTTGATCATACTCAGTGATCTAACACAGAAACAAAGAGCAGAGTACCATATGTTCTCACTCATAAGCGGACCTATTGAACAATTATCGTAATACAATAAGCAAGGGATTGGCAGTAGTGGAAACTGCCACGGGTGGGCAGGGTGGGATTGGCAGTTGAAGAAAACTGCTAGGGGAGGGAGGAGCAACCTCATCAACAAGGGTACCTGCATAATCAACGTTTGTATGCCTAACCCTGAACTGTACCCCACATCTTTAAAATAAAAAAAAGTAATAAATAAATAAGAAATTGGAAACAAACTAATTTTCCATCAATAGGAAAGAGTTACATCTACCTTATACGGAATACTATGAGCTGTTAAAAGGAATGAGATAAATCTATATGCCCTGACATTGAAAGTTCAATCTTCAAGATCAAGTGTTCAGTTAAAAAAAAAAAGTAAAAAATTAGAAGCAACACACATTCCATCACTGGAGGAGTGTCATACTGCATTGTGATTTAAATAAAATTTAAAAGCATTCATTTTAAATGGTTGGCCTTGGTCTATATTTACTACTGTGGAAAGGTGTCTATGATGCAACACTTTTTCCCAGAAAGTAACGTTTTGAGTCCTTATTACATAACGAGATTATTCCTCTTGATGCTCATAATTTCCCTATGTGGTAGGTACTACTTTTAATGCTCCCACTTTACAGGTGAGAACACTCCTGACAGATAAATTAAGTAACGGGCTCAAGGTCACATAGTGACAGAGCCAAGATTCATGCCCAAGCAGTACGACTCCAGAGTTCATGCTCCTAAACCATCCAACACTGAAGTGACCATGTGTTCTAGTTTATACCTGTGGACTCGGTGTACTTATTGGAAGCATTCTCTATTGTCATTCTTCCTATTTCAAAAGTCACTAGACATGATCAATACATTTTATTGTCATTCTGCCAGCGGAACATACATAAGCAGTATAGTTTAGTGACTATGAGTTCGGTCTCTGGAGCCAAATTTTGGGTAATTTACTCAAACTCTCTACCTCAATAAGCTTATCTGTAAAATGAGGATACCAATAGTAACTTCCTCACCTGGTTTGGAAAGACTAAATGATTTGATAATTTTAAAGTGTTTGGCACATGGTAAGTATCATATTATTACTAATCCACTTATATAAAATGTGTGTGTGTGTGTTTATGCACACGTATAGTGAGAGATGTCTGAAAGGATGTACACCAAAATATTAACAGGCTATATCCTGCTAATTAATTTTTAACTGGATTATGATTTAAATAAACATTAACTTATTCACATTTTGTTAAATATAGATGCATATACACACATTTATATGTTGAACAAATGTATATTTGCACATGAATACACACACGTTTATTTAATGCTGAGCATGCATCCTGACAAACATGAAAAGGCACGCGGTGTATCTTGCTTGCTTGGTGATCATCTAACCAACAGTGTGAATTTACCAAAGATGATTGAGCAACCAGAAAAAAAAATTTAACTGTCAAATTAAGGTGAAAATAAAAGTAAAAATGAATTTTTAATCCTATTTCAAGGGCTTCGCACAGTGCAGCCTGAAGGAACTCCTTAAATTCTAGTTCCTCTTTCCATTAACTACTTAATTATCTTAAAACAGCTGGCAGAACCCTGGGAATCTTTGGACAGGAGCAATTTGCAACCAGAACCACTGAGTGGGCATGGAGAGGCCGGGGAGGTGCGGTGGTGGGGGATGTGTGAAGACTGGAGGGGATATTTTCCCTCTTCTCCTGGGACTGGGAGTGTTTTGGATACAATATTTCTTTTTCTTTTCTTTTCTTTTTTTTTTTTTTTCCTTTCTTTTATTCTTTTTTTGAGTTGAGTCTTCACTCTGTCTCCCAGGCTGGAGTGCAGAGGCGCAGTCGCAGCTCACCCCAGCCTTGACTTCCCAGACTCAGGCAATCAATCCTTCCTCCTCAGCCTCCCCAAGCTACAGGCTCACATCACCACACCCAGCTATTTTTTTTTTTAATTGTGGGATACAATTCAGGGTTAGGTATACAAATATTCATTGTGCAGGTACCCTTGTTGATGAGGTGTGCCTCCCCCCTTCCCCAGGCAGATACGGACTACTGTCAATCTCATCTCTCCGCCTCCCAAAGTTTCCCGCTGTTGGCAATCCTTTTCTTATAGTATTGCGGTAGTTGTTCAAGGTCCACTTATGAGTGAGAACATGTGATACTCAGATCTTTGTTTCTGTGACAGATCAAAAGAGACAAGATCTTTCTGTGTTGCCCAGGCTAGTCTGGAATTCCTGGGCTCCAGTGACCCTCCTGCCTTGGCCTCCCGAGGTGCTGGGATGACAGCCCTGGACCGCCGCGCGCAGCCAGGACGCAGGATTCTGCGATCTCCGGCACATCAGGAAAATCGCAGCTCCCCGCTGCGTGCCTTACCGGCTCGTTGCACTTTACTACAGCAAAAACGAGTTCCCCAGGTGAAGCCCAGCCTGGGATGGAATTCAAAAAAAGCAATTCTCTTCGAGGAAGGCTAGTAGCTGGGGGGGTATGGGGGGGTGGGGAGGCGGCATAAGGCGCCTTCTGGAAAAGTTCCAGATGCTGATGTGGGTGGCTTTTCTCCAAGTCTGCACAGATTCGCCAAGTCTGATGCTCCTTACCATCTCAGTGATATCTCAGTGTTTAGAGGCTGACACTGTTCTGTCAACGATTTCTCCGGTCAAATGCCTTTCAGGGCGCACAAGAATCGCGGGGCTGTTTTGCGTAAATAAATAAGCCAATTTCCGTGGTTTGGCCGTTCTACGCCCTCCTCCCTCACCGCAGGGTTTGCGAGCGGCTTAACCAGGTGTCTCCTGTAACCGTCCGGAGTAGGGTGGGGTGGGGTGGGGTGGGTGGACTTTTACCCTGCAGAGACAGCGGACGGAAACCCCATGCAAAGCAGAAAATGTCAGCGACCCCTTGGCGCCTGCGAGTTCTTTTCTGTCCCCGCGGCCGGGCCGGAAGCACAGAGGCCAGGCAAGGGTCCGGGCCCCAGGTAGCCTGCCCAGAAAGGAAAGTGTGCGTCTCTGCCGAGCGTCCACTGGCGAAGCGGACAGGGTCGAGCAGCGGCGAGCCCTCCGCTCGCGCTCTCGACGCCAAGGCCGGCCGCTCT